>NC_051179.1:113542891-113717885 GCF_013339695.2 Rhipicephalus sanguineus
CCCAGTTGCTCAGGACTATCTGGGTCGAAGACCCCACTCTAACTTTCTTCCCAGTTCCACAGGAGTCTGTGGGTTGAGGGCTTCCTCACTCGCCGTACCCAGACGCTCAGTCCTCCCGGAGTCCGTTCTCTGTCGCTGAGAACTTCTTGGATCGAGGGTCCATCCTTACCGCTGCCACCAGTTATTGCATCTCGCCGCTGAGGTGTGTAGTGTCGGGAGTCATCACGGCTTCGGCGTGCTTACAAGCGCCATCTATGATGCTCAACAGAAATAGAGAACGGCCTCGAAGATGCCCTACGACTGCTATGCGCCAGACGGTATGTGGAGAGAGCGACGCTTATGGGCTCAGGTCTCAGGTGGCACGGGCTTCAAGTTTCCAAGAGGCGTGTGATCTGCCCGAGGGCATTGGACGCTCGACTCGCATCGCAGTGCGACGCATATAGGGCGTCGCCCAGTCATGTAGCGTTAGAGCTTTGAATAAACCAGTTTTATAATTCCACTCTACAGTGCATCATTATAGAACAAGGTGTGGGAGTTGGCCGTGAGTGATGCGGACGTACGATGAAAAACTTGGGTTTATTTAGAATAGGTGCATTAATAGAATATGGTGAAAAAACTGCAGATACACATAGTTTCGGCCGGCAGCATATCGTACGCTGCGGACCACGGCAGGGAGAAGACGACCCGTCTATCGATGGTTGTGCTTCTTATAAAGCTTTACAACACGTCACTTCCAGCCAATCAAGAACTGGGACGAGTGATGTCATGTTCGTCCAATCGCCAGTCCCAAACAGGTGGCGTCACTTTCGGCCAATGGGAGTCCCAGAGCCGTGTTGCCTGGGGACTGCAATCCTTGCGGCGTTGATCCATTGTTGTAAGAGCACGCGCATAGAGATGCAATGCCTCCTTGCATCATGCTGCGTCACAGCCAGGCATGGAACATGAACCACCTCGGCATCGGCGCTAAGGCGTTGCTCGCAGGATGACTCACACTCCCATGCCTCTGAGGGAATGCCGTACTTGTCCGCTGAAAAGTTGGATGCTGAAAGGGTGCGCAGTTCGTATCTAACAGCGCTCAGGTTGCGGTGGAATCGCGAGTGACTTTTGTATGCTTCGAGCACATCTCGCTGCTCTGCTCTGATATAAAGGTGAGACATTTATCCCTCTGAGAATGCGTCCTGTGCTTAGTGGAAAAAATAAGTTGTGTTGTTAGAGGTTGGCCGATCGTGCATGTAAGTACTCATGTAAACGCATGTTTCTTTCAAAATTATCCAAGTCACTGATTAGTTAAAATTCATTCTATCCGCCAGTCGCAGGACAAAAGTTCAAACCACGTGACATAACACTCCGCTCTTCTGTCGATAAAGTGGTACTAGAAATATTTACAATATTTCCAGCATCTGTGGAAGACAAATGCGCCGAAGATGTTGCATCATTAGGGGTCATGACGCTAGTGCAAATATTATCGCGGTCAACTTTTTATTTTTCATGTCGTTGAGTTCGCGAATCTTTTCTTGTCTGTCATTGCCAAGCAACGCTCTTTCTTCGGCAGTAAAATCCATTCTTCGGCAGCCAGTCTACGCCGCGCGCAGGCTGCTGCCTTTTAAGGGCACTGGATGAACCACACGAAAAGAAATGCCATCGCTGCTCCGCCTCCCTTCTCTGTTACGTAAATGCTTGTTCTTTTAGATCAATAGCGTGTATCGGGGGTGCACTAGGGGTCACAATCCTATTTGCATAAAATGAATCTTACATACACGAGATCCTTCGAGTCGCTGATGGTCGAAATCCAAGAGATGCGAAGCAACCCCATTCTTGCAATTTTCAGCCGTCGTAATGATGTACTGCGCACAAGAATCTTCGATGCTGGCACTATAACGGCATCAGAATATGCGCGATAGACGCTACACGCATGTCAGTACGAGTCACACGGCAGTGGACAAGTGTAATGGCACTGACATTACAAAAAAATTCAGAAAACAAAAGAACGGCTGGACGTAGACGTTAGCGCGCTTGTATTACAGTAAAAGCTGTTATGGGATAGCAACCCGCCACCGCCGCTGCCGGTGTCAGTAACAGATGTCACACGAAAAAAAAAGAAATGTCACGCGCAAAAAAGAAAAGAATTATCCAGGACACAACTGGATCTGAACCCGGGCTCTCTGTGTGGCAGTCGAGTATTCTACAACAGAGATACACCGTTTTTTTTTCTTTCATGACATTTATTTTAATGCGCATTTGAAATTATCACAAACGCTATGACGTAGGGATGCATTCATTTAGCGACAATAATCGCACAAGCACTGCACAAGCATGCAGATACTTACATGCATATATAATGTTGTTGTTCCTACCGTTGATGGCGCGTACCCACTACGGGGGATTGCCCTTTCTCTGTGCAAGTCCAGAGAAAGAGGAAAAGTTCTTCAAAGACGTCACACAGGGAGGCTGGTAAGGATGAACACCTCATCAAGATGGGGTGCCACTCTGGTCTGATGTCAAGTTCTTCGTAAATGTCCTTTAGATAGAGAGCCATACGCATGAAATGCATACTTGAAGCCGTGGTTAGTTCTGCATTACGGTCTTGCATGCGCGCCCCGCCACGGTGGTCTAGTGATTATGGCGCTCGACTGCTGACCCGAAGGTCGCGGGATCGAATCCCGGCCGCGGCGGCTGCATTTTTGATGGAGGCGAAAATGTTTGAGGCTCGTGTACTTAGATTTAGGTGCACGTTAAAGAACCCCAGGTGGTCGAAATTTCCGGAGCCTTCCACTACGGCGTCTCTCATAATCATATCGTGGTTTTGGGACATTAAACCCCAAATATTATTATTATAATCTGGCATGCGCGTTTTCCACAGACTGTGCAGTCCCATAAGGAAAACCATTTCAAAAGGCACTTCATCAAGAGACGTTGGGAGAAGGTAACTTATAGTATGTGAATTAATGTTAAAATATTTTTTAACAGTTCGTTGAAGGGTGTCCCAAAATAGAATGACATCTTTGCAGCTAATAAAACAGTGTTCTACTGTCTCTGGTACATCGAAGAGACGACAGTTAACTGAAGAAACAAAAATGACTTTCCTCTGCAACCATGATTTCACCGGCAGTGTATCAGTATGGAGTTCGCAAAAGAAGGTTTTTGTATCAGGAGAAAGATACATTTTCCGAACTCGTTTTAGCACATCATGTTTTGGAAAGTCAGAATATAATGACCGGTCAAGTGGAGGTGGAAAAAGCATGGATAACAAATCCTTGTAGGGTCTCTTGCGTGATGCTGTGTATAAGTATCCTATAGAAAACCGGACCTTGAGAAACCTAGCAGTGGTGACAACTTTCTGCATACATCCCCACAGACACGGGCGTACAGAGAAATCTGAAGAAACAATCAAGTCAAGTAAGGCATTAACAAACGTAATCTGCAAGAATGATCGAATAATGGGATGGTCTGTCGCGAAAAAAGTAGAACCGTGAAAAAATTTGCCATAGATATACCGTTGCGTGAAGCGCCTTTGCAAACGGACTCTATGCAGGCTTCATGTCGGGGAAGCTATCGCGTTAACATGTGTAATATATCGTTTCAGAAGAGTAAAATAAGAACCCGGCATCGCACACCGCGAATTGCGTGACGGGTGGGTCGTTTAATGGTTGCAACTGATTACAGAAGGCTCAGCCATAATTCTTCATCGTCATGAGCCACAGCATCAACAATGTGGACATAACGCCTTCCTGGTGTGTACCTCGCAAGCGTGTTTGCAATAGTTGCCAATAAATCACATTAACATATGTAATATAGCATGATAGGAGAGTCAAATAACGATCGGGCGTCACACAGTGAAATCACGCAACTAGGGGGGAGGGGGGGGTAAAGCTTTCAACCACTGTATGAGGCGGCCAGGTTCCCCTCAAGCTGCTCAATGCAGTTTTTGGCCTGGTCATCCTCGCAACCTCGTTGTTGTGAATAAACATAATTCAATTCAATTCAACCCCTTACAAAAGGCCAAACCATAACTCTTCATCGTCATCACCCATTGCTTGAACGAAGTGAGAATGTCTTACATGGCGTATACGCAATGTGAAGGGAAGCGCCCACTATAGTGGGCCCTTTGCTGGGTCGCGGAACAAAATTCAAGGTGGTGGCGGAACAGCCGCTAAGAACAGAGAATGCACACCCGTGCTTCTAATGAAATTCTTTATGAAATACGCATATACTAACTGTTCTTATTCGCCCACGACCGGCGAATAAAAACAGTGACTGTGGTGGAAGAGAAAGGGGGGGGGGGTGCGCTTGCTTGTTGATAGGCGCACACATAAAACGGCGTGCGTCGCTGGAGCGCAAGGTCCTCCAATGAGCCCTAAAGCTAAGAGTAAAAAACACCAGAAGGTAACCGCATCAAAAAGGGATTTCTTGAAAGATAGTATACTGGAGAAGGCAGTGAAAACTGCCGGAACTTCGACAAAATCGGTGGCTTAAAATTTTTACAGTGGAAATGCTGTTGAATTTTTTCTGCAGCTCCTGATTTATTTTGCCTGTGTAATCAACATTTCCCTGATGTTATTGTATTGCAAGAAACTTGGCTTTTGAAAGAAAAGAGTTTTCATCTAAAAAATTACCACACATTTCGTATAGACCGGCTCTCGGGGTGGCGGATTAGCAGTATTTATTCCTTCACAAATTGCTCACCGGGTTAAAATTACATGTCGAATAATGAACTTAGAAAGTGAAATTTTAGCTTTAGATATCTCTCTTCCGGGATGTCTTCCGTTTTCGTTAGTCAATGTATATTTTCCTACAGGTGTTCAAAATTCTACTGTTATGGATTCTGGAATTTCTTCTTGCAGGAAAGAAATTATATTGCCAGGAGACTTTAATTCTCATCACATTTAATGGGGTTGCAAAACAGATATGAGTGGGAAGCGTTTGTGGGATTTTGTTTCTAAGAATAATTTACCATGATGCATTAACAAAAGAACACCCATGTTTGTTTGTAATCGGTCCCGTTCTGTGTTAGACCTTACTTTCTTTAATCCTAGCCTCTCTATACTTGGTCTTCATTGAACTCGGGTACAAGTAGCGACCATTTTGCTATACTGTTTGCGCTTGTATGTCAATTGACTTCAGTAACCTGCCATTCGATTACTCATGTAAATTTTAATACATTTCAAAAGCTGCTACGTGCGGCTTTGTCAAAACAAATAGATGAAAATGAAGAACAAAATCCCATGAACTTTAGTGATATTATCAAAGAATCGTTAAATAAATCTAAGTTCGCAGTAAAGGTATCTAAAAATGTTCTTTAAATCTATGGTGGAACTCAGATTCTTCACGTGATTACAGGCTAAAAACAGATGCATGGCGAAAATTACTTTACAACCAATATCCTAGAAATTGGATGGATTATAAATATGTGGCTGCATTTTTTAGAAGAACAGTCGCCACTGCGAAGGAGAGTTATGATAGCCAACGTTCTGAGTTCCTTTCAAAGCCTGGCAACAGGAAACCTCTTTTTAACTTTCTTAGATCCAAAAAGGTAATCCCTTCCCCCATAAACATCGAATCGGTAGTCTCAACGCCAAATGAATTGGCTAGTTTTCTTGAAAATTTTGCTAAATGACTTGAAAGTCGCTTCACGACTGTTTGTTCATACCTCTCACGGTCCCTTGTCAAAAGTGATGACTTTGAAGATTTCCTAACATTAACTAGAGGGGACTCTGGCGCTGCGATCGTTCAGCTACCATGCGAATGATGGGTAGTACACAAATTTGCCTAGTCATCGTGCTTGCGGCTTCAGACGTACTTGTGACTTTGTTTATTGCTATGTTTTGGTTTTCTTTCGGACAAAAGAATGGATAGTTGTAAACTTCGTGACCAGATTTGAATTGCTGAACCTAAAGAAGTTAAAGTGGCGAAGTGAAATTGCTGACTTTTGCTGAAATTTGTTTTTCGACAAAGCGGATGCAGCCGACGCGGAGCCAAACGGAGCCGAAAGTACGAAGTTTAGACAAATTTGTGTACTACCCATCATTCCCATGCTGGCTGAAGCGTCATGCTTTGCAGCTCCCATAGACACTAGCGCCAGAGTTCCCTCTAGTAAGTATTGTAGGAAACTCTATGACTTTGAAGAGGTCCCTTCTTCAGAACTAGCACAAGAAGTGCTAATCTCACCTAATTCTGCCCCCGATCCTGATGGTATTACTACATCGGTAATAAAAATCATACATAAAGCTTCACCCCAGGATTTACTTGAAATCGTTAACCACTCTGTTAGAAATTCATGGATTCCACCTGGTTGGAGTATTGCGAAAATAATTCCTTTATTAAAAAAGCAAGCCTCTGGATATACTTTAGATAACATGAGGCCTATTTCGCTCACCTCTAATCTGCTAAAATTAATCGAACGAATACTGCACATTCGGATATTTAATTGGTTGAATGAAAACATGATCTTGAGCCCATGCCAAATTGGATTCAGGCGTGGTTGTTCCACTTGGTGTGCCCATGTTGACTTAGAAAGCAGGATACTACTAGCCCGTGATCAGAAATACTTTGCTGCGTTAGTTACTCTGGTTATTGCAAAAGCTTATAATAGTGTAGAACTTGTTAAACTAATAAATTCGCTTACGTACGTAGGTCTGCCACATTACTTCGTTGATTGGGTACACTCCTTTTTGAAGGAGGGAGAATTTCATTGCTCTTAATCTGGTATATCTTCTTTAAAATATAAACAAGCTAGAGGAATCCTCCAAGAATCGGTATCGTCTCCACTACTATATAATATTTTATTAAGTACTATTCCTATACAACGGTGCGTGCCGGTATATGTATACGCTGATGATATTGTATTTTTTGCTACAGCTGCAGATATACATGCATTGTATCAAAACTTATAGAGGTATATGAACACTCTTGAAACGTGGTTGGAATGCAATAATTTGTCTTTGAAAATTAGAAAAAGCGCAATTGTAAATTTCTCGCTTAGCGTTCCTGTTAAAATTTCCTTGCTTTATCGCCAAGACGTTATCTCGCAGGTGGAATCGGTTAAGTATTTAGGAGCCATTTATACCGAAAAACTTAATTGGGGTCCGCATATCGAAAATATGGCAGCTAACGGAGCACGTGCGGGAGGGATGCTTCGTAAGCCCAGCAATAAGCGGTCAGGATTACGCCGTGATGTGCCTATTAGGATTTATTGTATGTATAATCGCCCGATATTGGAGTTAGGCTGCGTCTTGTTTTCTGGAGCACCTGCCTAAAAACTTCGGCCATTAGTTGTAGAACGTGAATCACTACGTTTATGTCTTGGGCTTCCTAAATTTGTTGCGAATACTATTTTATGTAAAGGAGGGTGCCTGCCTTCTCTTCTTGCACGCTTTGACATCCTGACAGTAGGTACCTTCCTAAAGATATGTGCATCACCCCTGAGGACGTCGCAGTATGTTTTTATGGATCATACGACGTCATTTTTAAGCCATCAGTGGTCTAGATTACGGTGTCCACAAATCATTTTCGCACAGAAACTTTTGGCAACATTACAGGTAAACCTTCGTGAAGTGCTTGTGTTTAACAGATCTGTTTAAACAATTAGAATTCGACGACATATTTCTTAAGAGATGCAAAGACTTGCCTAATAGGTACTTAAATGCCAATTTGGAAGAACATTTGTCAAACTTGGATACAAACAGTGGAATATCTACTGATGCTTCAGTTTGTGAAGAAAAGGCAGGAGTGGGAATTGCATCATTATCTTTGGATTAGTCTTTCTCCATTCGCTTGCCTGAATTTACGCCTATTTATCAAGCGGAATTACTTGGAATCATCCTAGCTTTACGTAAATTGCCCTTATCTATAACAGAAGTAGTCATTTTAAGATACATTTCTGTCTGTAGGTTCTTCATTAACGGCACCTGTCATGTCCAGTACCTTAGGAGTATTTTATTCTGTTGTCCCAAGAAATTTACGTCTGATTTGCTTGGTGTGGATACCAGGTCACAAAGGTTTAACCCTCAATGAATGTGCCGACGCACTTGCAGTGGCATCCAAGGATGGTCCCATAATTTCTATTTTACCGACGTTGGCCTTTGTCTCTACGGCGTGATTTGAAAGTTTGTCACGTCGGTTGACCTTGCTAAATCTCCTTTGTGAACATCCCAATTCCTTCACCTTCACTTTTCGTGGAAGAATCGATGGTGCTACACCAGAAGGGCAGAAATCTCTATCACTAGACTAGGATGCGGAGTTCCTCTACTGAACTTTTACCTGCACAGGTCTGGTCTGTCACAGTTACATTTATGCCTCCACTGCAACGAGAGTGAATATCTGCACCATTTCTTTATAGCATGCAGATTGTTCAAAAGTCAAAGCAAAAGGCTGCTAGAGGAACTTTTCCGAAGGATGGGCTTAAATTTATCCTTTCCGGTGGTTCTTTTCTGTGGTGCAATCAAATTGGGCCACAGCCACAGGAACGTTTTCGAAGCCGTATGCAATTTCCTACGGGATACAAAGCGAATTGAATGCTAAGTTTATTGTATTTTACTTTATTTTTAATTCATATTGGCCTCAAACGTTTTTCGGCCTTGACTATTAGATTGACTTTTTCTTTTAGCTATACGTTTCTGAACATATTCCAAATGTAAAACAATTTTACCTCTAAAATAAGCTGCCGCCTGTTTCATGGCCGATCCCCCGTAGTGGGTTGCGCCATGTTGTCAAGGAACCACCACCACCACCACCATTTCAAGTTTCCCGAAAACGGGAGGGGGCGCTTGCTCGAGATTTTACGGTAGTCCCGCTACGCTGGGGCAAATCTTAAGACGTGCATCTTATCCAGCGGCTTGTAAGAAGGCTACGTCTGTTTCTATAACCCCAACAAAATGCACAAATATGCAGGTGCTTGTGTTGCCTCATCGACGCTTGGTGGGTACTTCGCTACTTTGGAAAATGATGTAGTGGCTACTTCGCTACTGCGCAAAGTTATGCTGATTTATGGCGTAGTAGGCACCTCGCAAATGTACTAGCAGTAGGCACCGTTAGAGAGCTTTTAACGGGCTACTAAGGACGCTCCTCTAGCTTACGGTGTGACTATACTGCGTGTCCGGTGCTGGTATGGTGATTTTTGCTGTCTCGGCGATTGTTGCTGTGGGGTAATCTGCGCTGCATTCTTTATCACCAGCTCTAATAAATTTTGAGATAGAAACGCAGCTGGTTCGGAGTTCAGGTTAAGAAATGTATGCCATGAGAGGAATGTCTTTCTCTGAGCGGTACGTGTCAGCGGCGTCGCCATGGGGTGGCACACCGGGCCCTCCACCTTCCGCACCCCATGTCGGATCAAGGGCGTGCCATCCCTCCCCCCGCCCCCGAAAAAAATTTCGGCCTACGCCACTGGTGCGTTGTCCTGCCAAAGAAATTTGCGCCTACGCCACTGGTGCGTGTCATCGCAATACCCTATATATCGCGTTGTGTAACCGTCTATCACAGCAGCGCCCAGTGTGTCACACTTTGCCGTTTTCGTTGTCAATTAAGCATTATCGGCAACCCCTTTCCGGTTGTGCCGACCGCTGAAAGGAAACGGAACATTTCTGTCTTGATCCGGCGTCTGCTACGGTATCGTTTTCCTTTGACATCCGGTTCCTTCTTTCGGTCATTTGCTTGTGCAAGCTGAGCTTTCTTCTTGACTGAAACATTGAGCCGCGTTGCTTTAGAAAAAAAAAATGCTCGCCAAATGCACAAATGTCGCTGATGTTGTTTCCTTCCGTTGTTTTATTTATTACAGATAGACGTCCTCCATGCGACACGTCACCGTCAAAGTGTATTTTGCAATCCTTTAGACAACACTTATCTTATAATAGGAGGCGCCGGCTCGGAACAGTTCCTTAATTTGCATCGAGGATCACTGTGCTAGTGGCGAAATATTCCGTGACTGTTGCACCAATCGCGCGCTTAAGGAAGTGGGTGTACGAGGCGTATATTAAGTAGCGCTTGCAGCAATAGGCGACGCATATGCGAACTTAAGCTGTAAGTAGCGATAGCCGCATAGCCGTGAATTTGACGTCAGCGCTGCAGTTGCGCGTTGCACCACCCTGTCCCAAATCGGTAAGTGATTCTGCTACGTGTGCCACATTAAACGTGTCGCATAATGGCTACCTGTTTTTAACCAAAAGTCAGGAAACTGTCATTTGTTTAGTTGCTTCGTTAATTCGCAAGAAAGCTGATATACGTTGAGTAATGGTGGCGGCTGCCTGCGTTTGTGCAATGAGAAACCAGAAAAAAATGGCAGCCTGGTTCCAAGTATTTGAGCAGAGAAAAAAAAAAAAAAACGGATATAGTTACACCACCCGCTTGAAACTGTTGCAAGAAGCTAGGTAAGTAATCATCACCGTCATCATCGCCAACCGATGGTATGTTCAATGCATGACGAAAGGCCTCTCCCAATCCCCTCCAACCCACCCTGTCCTGCGCGATCTTATTCCACTTTAAGCTCGCAAATTTCTCAAGTTCTACACTCCACCAAAACATTTTCCGTCATCATACTAGTTTCTGATACCTTAGCACTCATTGCAATCCACACCATTAAAGGAGTAGGGCGCGAGGGTAAACTGTGAAAGAAAAAGTGGCACTTGGAGAGAGAGCGCTTCCTGTAGGTCTCTTTGTTCTGGCTTTTTTTTTCTAGTTTAGCCCTTTTGTAAAAGTATCAGCAGAAAAACAGCAGGAACGGAAAACAAATGGCAGGTCAGATACTTTCCATCACTGTTTTTTTTTCGCTCAGGATTTCACAGTAGGTTGTAGCAACTGGCCCAGCCCACCACCATCTTGAAGTTTAACCCGTTTGCTTTACACCTTTAACATTGAACTGCGTACCAACTAGCCCGATATCGCATCTGTTGTCGAGCTCATGACGTTGCCAGGGCACGTCCGTTTATTTCTTGTAACAATAAAATACTTAAACAAATTTAATATTCCTTCACCTGACCAACTTGGATGTAGGTCTGGTTACTCTACTGACCCAGCACTTGTATCTCTTGCTGACCAACTGCAGCGGCTGCATTTTCGATGGAGGCGAAAATGTTTGAGGCCCGTGTACTTATTATTATTATCTTACTGACAAACTAAAGAAAGCCATTGATGGCGGTAAATTTGCAGCTTACAGATGCGCAGACTTTTCCCGGGCACTTGAGATCATTGACTATGACATTGGTAATTTTAAACTATAGACTCAGTTGTCATAACAGGCCCTCCTGTAATACTACTACGCGACTACTATCAAGATAAGTATCCGGCTGTCAGTGTATGCAAACGTTATTCTAAAGCAAAAAGGACTAATTTAGATGTACCACAGGAATCTATTTTGGGCGCCTTACTACATATTCACATTATATTATTGATCTAAATAACTGCCTCACGTCTTCTAAGTGCGTATTATATGCTGATGACTCTACAATCATTAATTCGAACGAACATCTGTCAGTAGTAGTAACAGCTTAACATTGATCTTCATAATTTGTTGTGTGTGCGTGAGTTTTTTTCCTTTATTTTTTTTACCCCTTTTCCTTTTTTTCCTTCCTTACCTTTGTATCCTCCCTGCCTTTCATTAAACCTTTCTCTTTGTCTCTATGACGCGTGCGTTCCGGCGGGACATGGATTTAGCTGAAGAATTGTAATGCAATCTGTGAAGCACATAGAGGCGAAACCGCATACATCATGTTATGCTGTCTTTGGAAGAAACGGGACAGGACAAACAGAAGCAAATACCGCTCTTTGCCTCCGTTCGTCATGTCGCGTTTTCTAATCTTGCATGCGCTATTAATCCTTTCCAAATACGGTTTTCTGTTCAAGTTAGGCGAAGTTGTATGCCAGCCACTCCTCCCCTTGAACGTTTTGTTGGAGCTTACAGAAATTCTCGTTCGTGAGCTACGTGGAATCCCACTTCAACTGCTGTAGTCATAGCCGTCGTTTAAGCGGCATATAAAGTCCATTGGTTGGGATAATTCTACAATTCGCCGAGGAAGCTCACTCTCAAGTCAGTGGGAAATTTTCACGCTGATACTTTATCGGTACAGGGTAATATGAAATGCTGGAAACGAGAATGTTGCTATTTATTCATTAGAGCGCAGGCCATAGGCGCCCGCTCCTGCGTTGAGCGGTGTTGCCGTTCATGTTGTCGGCGTAACTGATAGAGCGAACGAGCACGAAAGAGAGCGAACGGGGAGCGCAGCGAGCCGCAGGGTTAGCGTCTGCAATGCCTCGTGCCTGCTCGCGCTTCTTGTGGCAGCGCAACGCATGCCTCTAACACACGGGCACGTGAAAGTAGGTTCACCTACGAGGCTTGGGAAAAGAAGACGACGAGAACGAGACTTCGAGCAATGCTACGAGTGACGAGTCACGAAGTCCTGCAAATGAAATACCTAGAAAACGAAAGCAAATAGACGCACAGGGACCAAGGCGCATAACAGACTTATGACGGCGTTTGTTAGTTTGCTTGTAAAGCATAAAAGAACTTCAAATACTACTCGTCGTAAAAACAAGAAAATTATGTTCTGGGTGGTAAGAACATTGAACTCCTTGATGCGAACGCATCTACTGCAAGAAGTCTCGCTTGCTTCCGCAGCGTAGTATGTGGTGTGGGAAGCGCAGCACTCGAGCGCTGGCACATTTCTGTGGTAATATGTAACGATTGTTACAAATATAAATTGTAGAGAGGCCTGGGAAGCCCTGCTGCGGAGCGAGGAGCCTGTTTCACAGCAACAAGCCATCCGCCTGGCGGAAGAAGCCGCGAAGAGTCAAAACCTCTTTGCCGGCTTCTAATCGTGGAGGTGCCGGCCCCGGTCACCCAGGCCTGTGTGCCGAGGACGGGGAGTAGGGGGCCTTCTTATTTGGTGGAAAATAAATTTATGATCATCATTGCTACAACTGCAGATAGCCAAAACTTCAAATACAGTTCGGTATTGCCATAACAGGAAGCTGCGCGCAGAATTCGCATTAGACAGTATCGTAATCGCCGATGAAATTGTTGATTTATTTATTTATTTAGTTAGAACACATTGCCGGCCCACATTGGCCCACGCGGGGGGGGGAGGGGGGGGGGGCAAATTTACACGAGAAAACACAAAAGTTTCGAAGACGAAAGCGAGTGAGAGGTAAGGAATAAAAAAAAGACATGAGCGCAGATGACGGCTGTGTACAATTTATGTCGTGGTCTAGACGGTTTACGTAATTCTACAGTGACAGCGTGAGATGTGCTTTTAGAAAATTCAGGGGTCGTTGTTTTATTCAGAAAATGGGGGCAAGAGAAACATTGCGTCTAGGCGCCTGATGTACTGCAATTATTCATTTATTTATTACCTATTTCACCTCGCGCAATGCTCCCTCCCAAGTGTTTCCTTCCTCCCTACCGTAAATTAGACCTTCAGCCACGTGCTTAGCATCGTAACACTTACGTTGCTACTGGCAACAACGACGGTAATGCGTTCATATCCAGGCAACAATCAATCGTGGCAACGTGAAATGAGAAGTCACCTCGGTAATCGATCAGATTGCCATATCAGGGACGGATGACCTCTGACAAGCTGATGATCAAGAGAGCATCAATTATTAGAGAACGGCGCATACAGATACGGATGTGACCGGCGCGCCATCGAGGGTCGCATTTCTGTACGGTCGCCGGCAACGGGTTTTTCGCTTATGACGCCACTACCGGAATCTGTGAGTAATAAAATCTTCGCTTAAAACGCCAACTAAGGAACATGTGACACTGTACTACTCTACTAAGAATAAAAAAAATTCGGCAGATCCCACGTACCGTGGGAGTCGATGTTATGCGAAGCATGCGGCGGGAAGGGGACTGTGGCGTAATTTTTTTTTTACTGAGCGACAGGTTACAAGATGACGCTAAAGATTTGTATAAATTTTATACGCACACATATGTGTTAAAGAGCCGCATATGTGTTATATAACCAGCTGTTTACGGTTGGGTAACGCTGCCAATGGCAACGTGGGTATTACCAACACCAGAAGCGGTAAGCTGATATGTAGTGCTTATACATGTCCCGAGAACGTACGCACGTTTCACGAACCCGTGTGCATGTGTGGAAGAAGTTCTTGACAGTTCTTGATCAAGGGCATATCATCACCGTGATCAGTGAGCACCAGCAGCTGGTCATGACTTGTTATAGGATCCGGTCGTGATCGTGCTGAAGAGGGTTACATGTGTTATGAAGTATGTGGTATAGTAGAGCTGTTGGAATTCGTGGATGTCTTGGTCAATTCGTCGACAAGTTGTCTGTCGATAGAGCCGGCGACATGTCGGAGCATGAAGCCACCCTTCGAGTTGGTGAGGTATAGGCCGTCGAGGCTGGTAGGCCTGGATAGTGCTACGTCGACCAACATCAGTGGATGGCGCTTGTCGTATTCGTAGAATACCTGGGCGTATATGGCCTACGTAGCCTAGTCTAAAAAGTGGCTGTCAATCAATCTGGCATCACTCTCGGTCATCATGACGTCATCGCCCAGCCTCGTTAGAAATGAAGAGGACACTGCATCGTTCTGGCGGACTAAGTGCACTTTACGTTGCGATGATGTGAATATCATATGTAACTTTCGTTAATGTATTCCTCTGGGGTCGAGCAATGCTTCATTATAGCTTGCTGAATCATAGGAGTACAAACGTAATGTTTATTAGACTGCTATAAAAGCGGAGCCAACACTGGAACCACATACGTTAATCTGATATGACGCCTGTATCGTAGGAGTACATATGTAGTGTTTATTGCTTTCTTGTAAAATCAGATAGCCACCACCACAACCACAATTGACGTTGCACCGATATTACGCCTGCGTGCGCTGTTTTTCCAAGCCAGTTTATAGACCTGGCGTGGCTCAGTGGTAGAATACCTGATTGCCACGCAGAATGCTTGGGTTCGATTTCTGCTGGGATCCTAATTTTTATTCTTTCCAATCGTCGAGTCAACGCTGCCGATGTTGGTTTTCCTTAACGCTGTAGCATTTAAGTTACGAATGTCTTTTCTCGCCGTTCCTGGGTAGATATAAACTGTCAATCACCTGTGGCGCATACCCGTACACCGCGGCCCGTGGTAAACGGGTATGTGCCACACGTGTCTAGTGGAAAGGGTTTGACGACGTAGGCGACAGGATTTTTACGTTATTCATGTCATGACCCGACAGTCATATTCGTCAAATCCTCTTACCCTTCCATGCCAATTTTGGTCTACACCAAGTTAAGGAGGCGATCATGAGAGCATCCAGACGTAGGCGGCTAGATAGATAGATAGATAGATAGATACGTAGATAGAAACGCTCAAAGTGCCAAAGGTTCGCTAAGAAATGCTTCGCATTTAAAACAACTCTAAGTGAAGGAAAATATCTAAGTGACGGTTCACGGGTGAACGGGGAAATGAGGAAGAGGAAGGTGAGGACAGTTAGAATAAGCAGTTGTTCTGAGTGACGCCATGACTCCTTTGTCACAGTAAGTCGACAGGGTCTACCTCACCAGCATCATGAGCACATCAAAGAAGACGATCAGTCTGCCTAAATGCACCGGCACTGAAGACGACGCCCCCTTGGATAAGTGGTTGCGCCTCTTCGAAGCGAAAGCGAGCAACGTTGCCTAGTTCGAACGAGATCGCATCAACTACATCAGCGAGTACCTGGAACCTGGAAGGTGAGGCATTCCGCTGGTAACTCACCGAGATTTTTGACGCTGAAGACTCGTGGGAAGGCATCAAAGAAACCATGAGAGAGCGATTAGCTGAGCCCATCGGAGACCCATTCCGCCAATTCATACAGTGCAGACTCAAAAAAGGACAACGCGTCGGGCATTACTACGAGGAAAAGACGCACCTTGGTCGCCTCGAAGAATTGAAGGAGACTCATATAATATCAGGATTGACCGACGGTGTGCCTGAAGAGACCGAAAGGCTCCTCGCTGGATTGACGCTCTCTGACCTAGCCAAGTGGCTTGCTGCTGCACTTCTAGCGTAAGTCTCTGTCCAAATGAAGTTTCCCCACGCTCGTAGAAGCGGCAACCCGTGCAACGGGAGCCTCATCCTATTGGCATATTTTAGCCGCGTAAGAGCACATACACTGAGCAGAAAAGCACAGCGACAGGATGGGCGGCACTTCCAACTGAATTAGACTGAGCGCAAACACAGAAACAGATATACAACATACACATATGTTCTCTTACGCGGCTAAAATATGTTACTGCGCAAGTACCAACCAACTAGGCCAACAAACAGTCTTGTTAAAAGCCTCATTCTACACGACGATGGAACCCTGCAGGATCGATGCGCATCCCTCGCAGTGAGTGCGGACAGTGTGCGTCTCCTGGTTTGACAAAACATCTTCACTGGCACAATGAGTGCCCTCGTCGTGAAATGGTGTCTGCTCTTGCTGACGACCAGGGAAACGAAGAAGGCGGCCCAAAGCTGCACTAATACGTTTTGGTGCACTTGTGAACGGACATTTGGTGAACGCAACTCTGGATACAGGAGCCACTATTACCTGTATCAGTGACGTTGTGTTGAAAAAGCTCAAGCTGCAATTGCTCAAGGATCCATGCATCAGTGTCCAACAAGTCACCTCAACAACAAAAACTTTGGGTCGCGTACACATACAGCTGCAAACGAGGAAGATAAAGCAGGCAGTCCAAGAACACGTTCTCCGAGTAATGAAAACTGAATTCTTGCTAGGCCTGGACAAGGCCTCCTTTTTCAACCTTTCACTGAACTTGAACACCATGACTTTGCTTCTAGACAACGAAGTTCTGCGAACCCCCTGCGGAAATAAAAAGTACATCTTCAGTGTGGATACGCCCCCGCTTCAGTGCGTTGATGTCGCGCACCTTCCGACGTCGCAGAAAATTGTTTTGAAAGATCTGCTTCAGAGTTACGAGAACATTTTCTCAAAGTCCCAGATGGACTTCGCATGTATTGCGGATGAACGACATCGTATCGTCCTCAGCAACAACGTCTCGATTCACAGTCCACCATATCGATGCTCCTCGGCAGAAAAAGAGGAAATTGTCAGGCAAGTGGACTTACTTCTAAAGCAAGGTGTATTGCGTCCGTCTTTTTCACCACACGCATCTCCTGTTATTCTTGCGGAGAAAAAGGCGAAGGGCGTACTCGCTTATGCATTCATTACCGAAAGCTTAATGATGTCACTATGCCTGACTACCAACCTATTCCCCGCATCGACGATGTGCTGGACTACCTGGGAAAATCGAAACATTTTTCAACGTTAGATATTACATCAGGCTATTGGCATGTCAAAATGAACCCAGACGACATCCGAAAAACAGCTTTCGTCACGCCGAACGGCCATTATGAATGACTTGTTTTGCCTTTCGATTTGAGGAATGCTCCCGCTGCATTGCTGTCAAATCAGTGATAAGAAAACATAATTTGGGGAATGTCGTTAATTACTTTGATGACATCGCAGTTCTCTCCGACATTTTCTGAGCACCTAAATTACCTCCAAGCTCTACTGCAACCTCCAAAAAAAAAGAACACCAAACTAAAGTTGAAGAAGTGTCACTTTGCCCAAGATTATGTTGAATATTTGGGAAACAGGTGTCCCGCGGTACCGTATCTCCGAAACGGAGCAATATAGAAGCAGTATTGCAATTCCCAAGACCGAGATCTCCGAAATAGCCGCAACGTTTTCTCGGCACCACCAGCGTTTACCGCCAGTTAATACCGAATTTCAGTGACATAGTTTTACCACTTACCAAATTGTTGAAGAAGGACATACCATGGGAATGGGACGCTTCTTGCGAGCAAGCTTTCGACGAAATGAAGAATCGTGGGACCGAAGAGCCAATTGTAAGAATATTTTCTTGCGAGAAACCATGCGTACTTTATTGCGACGCATCTAACGTCGGCATCGGTGCAGTCCTGAAGCAATGTGATGATGATGGCAAAGAACACCCTGTCGCTTATCACTCGCGCAAGCTAGTAACGCACGAATTAAACTATGCCATAACGGAGCTTGAATGCCTAGGTATAGTCGACGCTGTGGAGAAGTGGCACTGCTATATCCTTGGACGACCATTCACTGTTGTCACCGATCACGCTGCCCTACAATGGCTGAAAAATAAAAAAATCCCCAGGGCCGTCTGTTTCAATGGTCTCTGAAGCTGTCTATGTATGACGTCAACATTCGACACCAAAACGCAGCGAAAACATCGAGGAAGACGCATTTTCTCGGAGTCCTGTGGTTCAACTCTTTTCGTTGCCAGGATGATCACCCTCGCTGCAAGTACACTACAGAAAACGGGGTCACTATCGTGACACGTAAAGGATTTCGCAAAGTGTACGCTCCTCACAAGCTTCGACTGGAACTTCTGCAGAAAGCACACCAACACTTCGGACATGTCGGAGTAAAGAAAACTCTGGGGTTGGTGTCACCTCAACATTATTGGCCGGAAATCATCACAGACGTTTCATCCTACGTCCGACACTGCGACATATGCGAGCGATGCAAGAATCATAAGACCAAGAGATTCGGATCGTTGGAGTCGCTACCACCCGCAGAAGAGCCCTTCGATCTTTCGGCGATGGACACTATAGGCGGTTTTTCTGGATATAGTTCTGCGAAGAAATTTTCTCACTTGGCGATAGACCATGCCACGCGGTAAGTCTGGGTGTTTCCCTAAAATGAAATGCGTGACGCATATATTTCGTGCCTCACCACCATCTTCGCTGCAGGGAAGCCAAAGAAGTTCCTTTCTGATCATGTACCAGCTTCACTGCAGACACGCTCAGTCAGTTCCTAAAGCTCAACAATGTCCATTCACGTCCTCCCAGCACCCTCAATGCAATAGAATGAACTAACGCACGAATCAGACCATCGTGACACGACTAAAGTGAAAAAATGAATGAAGAGCCGCAGAAGTCTTGGGTGAAACATCTTTCGGACGTTGTTCAAGGATACAACAGAACCCCACATGAAGTAACCCGATATCCACCATCATACCGAATGTATGGAATACCTTCTTACGAGACATTTTTAGAGACGACAAAGGAAAGTATGCAAGATGCAAGGAAGAATGCAGTCAAGAACACGCTCGCCTACCATGAAAAGAACAAGATCATTTATGACAAAATGTTCCTGCCACAAGATCTTCAAGTTGGTGTGCTGGTGCTCTACGAAACACCTTGGCACCAAAACAGTCATGAAAACCTTGGCACCAAAACACCTTGGCTCCAAAACAGCTCAGCCATGGAAGTGCCTTATACGATCCTTCGCAGACTGTCTCCAGTCAACTATGAGATCGACCGATGCGTTAAGCAGAACCACCGACATTGTGTACGTCAGCAAACTACGCTGTAAATATTGTCCCAATAAGTTGACCCTCACTCGGGGGCAGGGGGAAGCCTGTGACGGTTCACGGGTGCAGGGGCGTAGCCAGGGGGGGGGTTCAACCCCCCCCCCCCGAAATTTTTCAATTTTGCTTGCTCAGATATACACGCACGCATACAAACGCACGCACGAACATGCATAAAGTATGGCTGAACCCCCCCCCCCCCCCCCCCCCCCCGAAAAAAATTTCTGGCTACGCCCCTGCACAGGTGAATAGGCGAAATGAAGAGGAAGATGAGGACAGTTAGAGTAAACGGCTCTTCTGACTGACGCCATGTCTCCTTCGTCACATCTATATACAACAATACCGCCACTTGAACGTGTGCAAATAAGAAGCTAATATATGCAATAATATTAACGATTACATTTAACAAGACAGTATTATTGACTCACACTGAAAATTAAATAAGGAATCACCGTTGTTCCTCCGACAGAAGTGTGTGCCGGCACTCTGAGGTGTGCCACGGGGGAGTTAAATCAGAAACCTCAGGCACCTTAGCGTCTAACGTCCGCTTGATTTTTCAAAGCACTTTTGATAGCGATAGCAATTACATGGACTCTCCAGGTGCATGTTTGCCATCGGCGCCACCGTCATGTTCTGTATCAAGTCGAAATCGATAAAGTTGCCCCGCGCGTCGTATGTTTTAAAGTTACATGTGCGAGAGAAAGCGAGTGCGCGCTGCCGGTGAACGCGCCTGAAGGAGACATGAAACGCTCGCCGTTGTGCGAAAGGCGCATGGAGATATGCGCAGGAGGGAGGGGGTTGCGTGGATACAACAGGAAATGCAGGTAAAAACAGGTAACCGGCCGGGCGTGGTCGCCAGCGATCGCGTGCGCCGTATCTTCAGCGGGGATAAGCAGACGCCTCAAACCTTTGTACGCGTGGCGTTCGCAACGCAAAATTGAGTTTAAGCCATGGACGGCACGAAGGACGCTTCGCTCGCTGCAGCAGAAGTGTTTCGTTACACCAGTGT
Source organism: Rhipicephalus sanguineus (assembly GCF_013339695.2). Lineage (NCBI taxonomy): Eukaryota > Metazoa > Arthropoda > Arachnida > Ixodida > Ixodidae > Rhipicephalus > Rhipicephalus sanguineus. The sequence goes on from NC_051179.1 coordinate 113,563,240, forward strand.
TTCGTCTGAGTAACGCAAGGTTTTACGGTAGGCTGCTAGCCTTACATTGTATAGCATGCCAATTTGATGCTACCGCAGCCAGTGCCTGGCCATTGCGGCGAAACTGTGACTTTTTTAACGCAGCCAGTTAGTTGATCTGTAAAAGCTCATCCCTTGTTAGCAACCATTGTCTCTTTTTCTCATCTGAAGAACAGAAAGAATACAACAGCGGGTTGTCTGTTCTTTTTGTCTACTGTTGTGGATGGCGTACCTGTCCATCGCGGTGGTGTAGCGGTTACAGTGCTCGGCTGCTGACACAAAGGTCGCGGGTTTGATGGAGGCAAAATGCTAGAGGGCCATGTACTGTGCGATGTCAGAGCACGTTCAAGAACACCAGATAGTCTAAATTTCCGTAGCTCTGCGCTACGGCGTGCGTCATAATCATACCTTGGTTTTAGCGCGTGAAACCGCGGATATTATTATTATTATTATTATTATTATTATTATTATTATTATTATTATTATTATTATTATTATTATTATTATTATTATTATTATTATTATTATTATTATTAGACGCCGTACCTTCGTTAACGATCAATCCTGCCCAATTAGAGACAGCCTCTCATTCTAAGCACCTGACTACACTTTGAGCCGCCAATGCGTATTTTTTTTTATTTGCGCAGGAACAGCAATAAAGTTGTTGGGGTATTGCGCCCAAAAGCCACAATATGATATACGAGAGACGGCGTAGTGGAGGGCTCCGTAACTTTCGGTCACCTGGAGTCCATTAGCGTGCATTTAACTTTAAGCACGCTGGCCTCTAACCTTTGGCCTTCATCGAAATGTGGCCGCCATTCGATACCGCCACCATCGGGTGAGCAGTCAGGCACCATAACCGCGAGAGGCATGTGCGTACGAAAAGAGTGACAAAAAGCAGCAAGCCGCTGCATATGGTATACGACATTTGAGATGTGTATTAGGATGACATCCATTGACGTGGTATTTTTTTCAGCTTCGTTGACTTTCAAGAGAGTCGTGAAAACTGGAAGAAAATGAACTGGATCGTAGTTGGCTTCAGTCTCACGGTCGTCTGCTCGGCTTCAAGTGGAAGCGGTGTTCGGGCTGGCGTCGTGACTCGAGCCAACTTTGATGAAGCCGAAAAACGTGTCAAGGAGCTCGTGGACCTCTTCTCCAACATAAAATGTGAGACAAATATTCGTGCTTGCTCACGCAGTGTGATTCTGTGGAACCTGAAGAAACACCAACTTCGCGGTGTCGTCTCTGCATTAAATGAAACTGATAAGCGCTGACGATTAAAACACGTGTTCTCTATATGCTCGTGCGTCGACACCCAAAATTAATATGCGATCGCTGAAAGCGTGGTGGCATGTCGTTGCTGTAGTTACCTGCATCATAACGAGAACATTAGAACAAAGACAGAATGCGTCTTTTAGTACAGTTTTCCCCGTACGTTTGACTCTTAAAAAAAGGTTGGTAATTAGCAAATGCATGTATTTACCGGATTTGACCGCATTTTACTGCTTTCGCGGCATCAACTTGCAAACCATCAGCTCTTAAAGCTAGTAAATTTTGTGGTTTCTTACGAGGGAGCCTTCCTCACTGTTTTTAACTCGTTAACTATTTAGCAACCGATGTTGCTAGATGCTTCGTAGATGATGTAGCACATCATGCCATAATTATCACAGTCTTAAGAGAACACAGACAAATAATAATTTTCACATATTTTCTTCATTATGTTGGAATAACAGTTTAGTACTACATGACGGCGCACATATGTGGAAACAGCAGGGTAGAAAATATTGAATACGAAACATGGGCCATTCCTCAAAATTTTATGGCGGCTAACCAGGGCCTCGGTTGCTATCCCAAAGTAGGTGCATGAATAGCCGTCAAGCAGCTCTTGGAATACGCGGCGCGTGTGTTGAAGCCTTGATATTATGTGTGTGCGTGTGCATGACCTGGGTTCTGGGTCATTCATGCGTCTATGTACGTTTTTGTGAGATAATTAACGTCGTAATTACTTGAAGTAATTAGCGGTTATAGTTTAGTGCAACAGTTCAATGCCGTTTTGTCTCTTTTACTTCAGCTCGTATACGCTTTTGTAATAGAATGAACTTGGTATGGTAATGCACACGGCACATAACCATGAAGTACTTAAGCTGCTGAAGCCTCTTGTTGCGTAATCTGAATCCACTAGTGGTAGTACGCTTATTAAATTGCTAGTTCGATTACTAACAACTAATTAAAAAACCAACAGTTTCAGTTAGTACTGTTCACTAGCGGACGATGTAGTGGATTTCAATAACATGAACTTTACTACCACCACTGGCTAAGAGATTAGTGCTTTTCTGACCAGTAAAGGGTTAGTATTTAGTTCGTAAATATGCCGACGTTTTTTTGTAAAAGTGTATGCACAGGAACACATCTTAAGGCTTAGCGCTGGTTAGCATATAACATGACACGCACTTCGTGTTAGCATTCACCACTGAGAGTCTTGAAGCTCTAGCCATTGTTTAGCACGGATTTCCACATTTTGCATCAAATGCTGCTGCAGTACAGTGAAGTCCTCATTTCAACATCTCGGTTGTGTTGATCTTCTGAAGTTTTATCTTGTCGTTAATGCAAACCCCTATATTGAGAAACACGAAGGGCATCGGGAATGGACGGGTCCTACTGTGTAAAGGCATGAGACAGGCTTGGCGCCCCGTTCTGATGATTTGCATGGGCGTCCCCGCCCTGTACTCACCGTGCACACGCCCATGACAGCAACGGAAGCTCGCAGAAAGTAACTGCCGGAAATAACGGGCGCTGTAATTTACTTCTAACGTCTCTACTAAATAAAATCTACACGCTGAGATCCGAAACAAATAATGCTTCAAAAGATAGGTTCCATGCCTCGCATTTACAGGCCTGTCTGCTTACTTATCCGGGGTGGAGCTTTAGTAGGTTGTGCAGTTCGGTAGGCATATCCCAAGCAAAGGGGTAGGCTTTATTTTATCTTGAAGATGTGAATGAGCGGCCTTGCACAAATGTGACTATTGTTTCGCAGACAGCATGCGACCGCGCCATTGCGCCGACCATATGAAGGCGGGTCAAACGACTAGTGGCCTCTACAATATATTCCTTGGGAAAGAGGACGGCACAAGAAAAGTCGTCTACTGCGACATGGACACGGACGGAGGAGGCTGGACGGTGCGTGACATTGTTCTTTATGCTTGAGAAAGAGTGTACGGTTATAACAACGTTATTGAGCTCGTGGAGATTCAATCAGGGACTGATAAGGGTCGCTCCCATGTCGGGACAGGGAGACCAAGCCGCTCTGCCGCCACACAGGCTCCCTGGGCAGCCCTGAGTTCGTGCGCCAGAGCGCCACTGTGCTGGTGCGTCATTGTGCTTGTGCTGGTTTCATATCCTCTCACAACGCACAGAGAGATAGCATTACCCTCTAACTGATAGCATCGAAAATTAATCACTAAGACAGCGCATCTTTTTTTTTTCGATTGTGGTAGGCCTAATGACGCGGCCCCTGCAGGACGCCGTCACAGCAAGACAACATGACAATACCTAGGTGGCTTGCTTCGATCTTCATTCTCGCATGTTGCATGGTGTCCGTGGTGAGCAAGATATAAACGCCAACACCAGCCATTGTGTAGTCCAATCTGACACTATAAGGACCGCATATAAGCGCTGTTTTAACGGGACAGCGTTTAAGAACCCGTGTCGCAGAAATTCCGGTGTCGGAGCCAGTGTCGGCGTCGCCGCCTTTCGTTGCTATCCGTGCAAATGATAAAAATCAGGGGTTCCAATCGGTATCGAAAGCAGGCCTTCTGCGTGTCAAACAGAAGATTCACCACAGAGCCACGCCTGTGGCTCTGTGGTGAAGCACTTGCTTGGTGACCTGCAGGTGGCGGAACACCTGCTGGGTGACCTACCCTAGGCGTCACTTCTTGTTTGCATGGGCCGTACGATTGAGTCCAACTCTTTTGTTACGCGTCATTTTGTTGCTTTTCGCACGTGTTCTTTTTCCCTAGACTAGTAATTTCTAACACCTTGTCGGTTAGAAAAAACGAAACAGAACACGAACATGATCCAGCGTTGTTAAAGTCCCTAGATTTTTAAAAATCTAGGGACTTTAAGCGTTGTCAGCCGCTCTACAGGAAAGTAGGCCTGATTAAATTGGACGCATCATAGTGATGTAGATTATGCAAGAACGGTGGTGGCGGTGTCCGCAACTGCTCTATATTTCCCACGATTGCACTTTTATAAAACACACAGTCAGTCTGGGGTAGGCGGAGCCGGTGTGCTGTTGCACGGCCCAGTTTATGCGAGTGCTGCTAGGCATAGGGTGATTTCCTACGCTGCAGTTTTGCCCACTTAGTGCAAACGAAGGACGCAGGTCGGCTCCGCGAAAAAGGGACGCGGGAGACCCGCACGCAGGGAAAGAAAGGCCACTCAGTGGTTGCGCCGTAGAAGAGCGAGGCCACCAAAGCCGCCCCCTCGCTTGGAACAAGCGCGAACATATTCGAGCTTAATGGGAAGCGTAGCTGCGGAGATAGGGTGACGCGACACAAGACCGCCGGGTTTCAGCGTGACCGTTTGGCATCCGCGCAAGCCCTTTGAGAACGCCGTAAGAAATCTTAATTGTTTTTGCGAGCGCTTGGCCGGCTGCGACCGAGGGATGTTTTTTGTGCGCGATCGCCCTCGGGTCAAAATTACTGCATCCCGAGCGTTCAGGCGAACCGGCTCCCAACTGCACGGGATGACTGAGTTTCCTTAGTGCTGGCAGGCAGGACAGCTCACTCTCGGGCGCGCACACACACACACACACACACACACACACACACACACACACACACACACACACACACACACACACACACACACACACACACACACACACACACACATATATATATATATATATATATATATATATATATATATATATATATATATATATATATATATATATATATATATATATATATATATATATATATATATATATATATATCGTCAGTAGCCATGGCGTGTGGACATTCGCGCCGCTGTTGGGCTGCTCCTTACAGAGATGGTGCGAGGCCTTGTTGCGAGTGCGAGCTCGAGCCTGGCCTCTGGTGCCGGCAGACAACAAAGCCGATACTCGGGGTATAACGTATGGGAGAGACTTGTCGCGCAGTGAACCCTTCCTCTCGCGTGTCGTGGATTGCGCCATGCTTTTTACCAATGCCGTGTCTGTCAAGAAAGAGAGATAGATAGAGAGAGAAATGTTTCATTGAAAAGCTGGAGATGTTAGCCTAGCTATTCACCTGACATGCTAGACCAGGTTCTGGGTGATGATTATGATATATACACGGATAACCACATCACAAAGACACACATACACAGACTACACTGTTTGCAAAGTTTCGTTCAGGCTCGTGGCCCGCAAGAAAGTCAGCAGCGCTTTTGTGGCACGTAACGCGCAGGTGGTGCTTTGCCATGGGCCCAGAATATGTCTCAGTTCTAAGCAAGAGTCCCGTTGAAGGTGCAAGGCCGCCTTCTGAGATCGTCTCTCTGATGCGTATCGCCTGCATTCACATAGAACATGTTTCAGGTCTTCAGGGGCGTTACATTGAATGAAAGTGCTTGTGCTATTGGTTGTGACAATGTGAACCCCCCTTGTGTGATTGGCTTGTTGGGAGACGTTTTGTCTAACGGGAGATTCAGGAGTTGATGTTTTTGGACGTGAGAGGAGAGCAGACGTACGGGCATGAACCCGGGCAGACGCCTGAGTAGTGCAGTTAACCACCTCTTTACTGGACAACGGCGCTTCCTTCGCGCTGCCACCGCGCAGTCCAGTCATCGAGGGGCACCTACTTCGAACCTCATACACCTTCTCTGCCAAGCTAGTGTTTAAGCAAAAAGAGAAAGAATAAAGAAAGGAAATTAACACACATACGCATGATACATGGCATAACTGCTACTGTAAATGCACACACTGCTGGGAAGCATGTCATATAGCAAGTACTACCAACTGGGTAATCAAAAAGTTCTAAAACGTATACATTATCAATGGGTTTCTACTCAACGATCGCACCCATCGCCAGTGTCAAGATTTCCTTTCTGTATGATTTACTGGGAACAAGTCCAGCGGCATCTTTCTCAATAAGTATAAGGTCTTAGATCCTCAAAGTAGTCCTGGAAGTGCTGCCTGTTTTTTGTCGTCATAACGACGTGAACATTCCCAATGTGTTTTTGTTTTTAAGTAGCAAATATCCGCGGAACAGCTATTCGGCAGCGCTAACCTCTATACACTAGAATGTTCGATAGAACTAAAGCTGCAGTCCCCCGTTCTGCTTGTGCGACACGCAGGTCATCCAGAGACGAGGACAGTTCAACAACAACGTGTACTACTTTTACCGGAACTGGACCGAGTATGCCACCGGGTTTGGTGAGCCGGCCAAGGAATACTGGCTCGGTAAGATTATGCTGGACGAGCACGTGATGTATATCACACGCAGTGTCAGAGTATAGTGTTATTTCTTTAAACGGTGCCGCGTGAGTGAGATGTACAGTCGGTGTCAAGCGTTTAGAGACCACTATGTCTGAGAAAACTTCATATTTCCTAGAAATTCGGGGCAGTATTCGGCAACTGCACAGTACTTGTTGACAGCGCGTTTTAGAACAGGCCGACGATCTAACTTCAAGGCTGCCTACCGAAGCAGCACGAATATTCAGCTTGTTTCTTCTGTCTCGGGATCTCTAAACATTTGACGTTAACTGTGCAATCGATTATTTTCTGGCATTTCCAACCTTAGTCGTGATTATGTACTGAATAGAAATGTTGAGAAGGAAGCAAAAATAACATTCATAAGAAAAATTATAATAGCTTCGCATTATCCGGACCTCATTTGACAAGATATTTCTTAACACTGACTAAAACTACGTGCTATGGCTGCAGGCTTTGAAGAATTGAGAGCGATCAACTATTCGCAATGCCCATAGACTGTAGCACCGCCAAGCGGTATTCAGGAGCGTCCTCTCGAGGAGGGTTAGTAGACAACAAAATGGCAGCACTACGCAGTCGCTCCCTTGTTCGGCTGTGTTAGCCTCAGTGTTAACGCGTTGGCAAGAAAGGTACACTACGACTTTGCATGTTCCCTGCATCAGTGAACAAACCGGGCCCTCCGTGACACGAGAAATCTGATTCGTTCTTGCCAGACGCGAAGTTTTCGTGAAAATACGTGGCAACTCGCGCTTTCAATGCTAGCCCACAGCGTACACATACTATCAGCTTCGCGAGGCTTTCTGTAGCCACGTAGGTTAGTTAAATGTTATCGTCTGACATATTCAGTTGAAGCTCACCCTGTTTTACTTGCGTATAGCATTGGCCAGTGTTTCTTGTAGTGCATGAGCCCCATAACACTGCACGCGGAAGGTCGCGCGGGCTCGCGATGTGCTATCTCAAGTTGGCGATACATTAAAATAGGGCCTCTATACTTTGTCAGCAAAGCGCTGTTACGAATCGTGCGAGCGACGTTACAATCATTCGAGGACGCGTCTGCTCGGCGCGCCTTTCGTAGAGCGAACGCTTTCCACGCCGTCCTTCGCCAGTGTGTTGGTGGTGTTGGGTTTCATAGCCACCGCTGCGCCGCTTGTTTTTGTACGTTTGTTGATAGGTGGCAGCCTACTGCAAGCGATGTGCTTTTTCTCCGCGCCCAGACATCTCTCTAATCGTAAACGTGGTGACGCGGAGTGGTCGAAGTCGTTCGGCGGAGGAAATTCTTCAGATTGCTTTCAGCATTGATGTTGAAAGAAACCATGTAGGTCCGGATCCCATGAGTTACCTCCCGGTAATGTTCAGTTGTTGTTGTGTTGAAAGAAACCATCTTGACGACGAGGATTTTTCACTGGACGTAGAAGACTGTGAAAGCACCGAGAGTGACAGCGACGAAGAACGATCAGCTGCTAACTCACGAGGAGCGAGTTGCACTTCACGTCCCATCGTCCGTTAATGTTCTTTCACGCTCGTAAGTCACTTTGTTTGTATTTCATGTATAATATCCTTGAGCGAGATCAAAATAAAAGCATAGTTCCTCGTGTGCATTGCATGTATCACAATTATTGTGGATATTATGGAGCGCCGTATGCCGCCAACACGCTCGAGCTCGACCTGCTAAGCGAAATGGTTAGAGCGATGGAACGTGCAGTCACAATCCACGCCTCTCGGCTAATTTCTTCGACGTTGCGAAAAGCATACGTGTGCATTCTTTTCGATATTCATGTTTCGCTCGTGCTGATCGAACATCGGAGTGAAGGGAATTACACACGGCTAGAGTCTCAGCATGGCTGTGACACAAGCGCTACTGAATGGGATGTTAAATGCTTGTGTTCCGTTCAAGACGTAACTCCGTGTTCCCGACCACGCAAGTAATGACGACGGCGTATGATGTTTGCAAACCATCACCACATTAAACGTGTGGTTCCGTGCAGCAGCGATGGCGCTACTCGCTGGCGGCCTACTACTGCGGCAAATCCGTGAGGCAGACTCGGTACGTACTACCTCGGAGTGCCGTTCAGCTCATACGTCAGTTCTAGTTCATGCAGTTTTATGTAGCACGCACAGGATTTCGCAAACCATCGTTATGCACGGTAACGGAGTTGAAATATCCTTTCACACCGCAGCAAATAATTAGGTTGCGAGTACTTAGCACTTTCCATGGTTTGGGAAAGTATCTTAGTCTGACATCCATTTCAGCGCAGCTCATGACTTCATCCGGTGAAAGTTGCACGGGCCGTATGTCCGCACCAACGTGGTCCGCACGTCCTATATCTGTTCCCATGCTAACAAACGTGTTGACCCTCCTCCTGGCGCCATCTTGAAGAGCACGGCGCGCCACCTATAGTTCGTGGGCATTGCGAATATTGTTTAAAGAAATCATTGGCCCAGCAGCCGTTGTTTGTAATATACACGGTGCTGATGTGAGGCAAGAATGCGTAAAAAATCACAGCATATCCACGGAGTGAATGGTGATGAGTGGGCGAAGCTGCGGAGGTTCATCGGAACACCGTGAATCTTCCGTGAATTCTGCCCAGTACATCATCACCGACGTGAGATCGGGCGCGTTTATACTAAAGGTTCGATGAGTTATGACGACTTGCAGCTCACTTTAATTTTACATGTACGCTGTGAATTTTCATTGTTTAGAAAACCATTGCTTTAGAAAACATCTGGCGTCTTTCGTTAAGCAGCTGGCGTCTTTTCGTTTTGCTTTAGAAACATCTGGCGTTCTTTCGTTTTGCTTTTAGAAAACATCTGGTGTCTTTCGTTGGTTTATTTCATCAATCAACGGCGTTTTGAACAAAATTTTTATTGTTTAATCACGCACAGGAGAAATCTCACCAGACACTACCTTGGAAGTAAACAATGGCTGCTAATGGGAATGAGAGACAGAAGTCGGCTTTTAGCTAACACTTACACTTCTACTAACGTTTCCTACTGGAACATGCCAATGGCTGCTAATGGGGAATGAGAGACAGAAGAATTCTGCTTTTAGTTAACGCGCACGCTGCGAATGTTTTATTGTTCAACAACGCATAGGAAAAATCTCCCACCGGCACCACCTTAGAGGTCAAGATCTGGTACTAGCGTTACGACTGGTTATGCACTACTACGACTACGAGGGACGAACGGGTGCCGCCTTAAGAAGCTTCGCCCCTAAAAGTGCACTGGATATGACGCAACAAGGAACCGATGCATTAGTGTTTAACTCGTTTGCAGCAAAAATTGGTGGCCTAACAATATTTGCATAGCAATGGAGGTGAGTGAACGGACATGAATTACGATAGAGCGCAGCAACGCTGCCATGTTTCTCTAGAAGTCTGCAATATTGTCCTGTATAAACATTACAAACATTACTTTGTGTGGCAGTAAAACGGCTTCGCGAAAGCCGCGAACCGTAGCCGGGTGAATAAAATGGCATAGTATTAGTGGTATGGCGTCTCATGCCGTCACTCGGGATTGAAATTTGCGCTTATGGCTGCATTGCTGGAATGAGTAATTTTATAATTAATTTGCACTCATTCCATTGTTTGTGAATAAGTCATGCTTGCCCCCTTCTCTTCTGCCTCCCCTCGGCGTAGAAACCGGGCTGAAGGACGCTGTGTGACTATTCACTGACAGTATCGGTGTGTACTTCGTGGAGAGTGCTGTTGTCATTACTCTGTAGTGTCGCTCCAGGCTATACTCTTTCATTCTTTCACACACCTTTTGCACCAATTTCCTATGGCTAATCTCCCTGCAATTCCGTTGTTTTTCTCTCTCTTCCTCTCGTTCGCCCTCTCTTTACGGAACCTGTATATGAGTTTTTGAGTTTTTATATGCCAACAGCGTTATAAAGGAGGCGTTACATTAATTTTTTTCGGACCTGCACTCCTTGATTCTAGGGCGATTATCTAGACGGGGCATGTGTGGTACAAGAGAAAAAGAAAGATCATTGCATAATAAAAACTGTTGTATCCAATCAAGAGAGCCATAAAAAAACTTACACACGTTCATGTGTCGCGCGGATGCCAATAACTCTTGATAGTCCGTATGAAGCAGTCTCTGACTTTCTCTTCTGCTCCCCTGGACGTGACTTGATCATGAGGATTGCATGCAGTTATTATTTATAAATCGCGAATTCCTGGCTGTGCGATAGCGTAACGGTGACAAAAACAGTTGAAAACAAGCTTGGTACCGGAGCTCCCTCAGCGTAGCAAAGATTAACGCGCGTACTCACAAACGCTCCTCGACTCGACGACACTCCATTTGAACTCTGTAGAGTTGAGTTAACTACTTTTCTACAACTCGAGATTCAAATGACAATAAAGAATGCTCCTCGACGTTTCCTCCAACAACGAGCCATTAACGAGGGCTTCCTACATTCCAATGCACTTGACAGATGTATTGGAAGAGATTATGACAAATTATAATGGCGAAAGTCGCCCGGCAGAATAAAAACAAGAAGAACCATTATTCATTTTCTATTCTATTTTCAACCATTCGTCAAGTGGTGTTATCTCAGTGGTTGAGTAAGTCTTTTAGCGTGTTTTATGGCGAACAGCTGTGAGGCTAGTTACTTATGGCGACGTCAAAAGCCTTCAACTGAAGATTTTATGGGAACAACTGCTTGAAGTGTAGGAAATTTCTTTACTGCATCAATACGTATATCTAAGAACACAACAATCATACGCTCGTTGCGAGTATCATTCTAGTTGCCACATTTTCAATAATATATCGGTCCCGACTTCGGCGCTTAGGACGAGAAGCTTTTAGAAAGTGGGAGCGCGCTCAGCAATGTCATATTAGTCCACTCGTAGAAAGGTTCCACTGTTAGGCAGCAATACGGTTACAAAGGGTTGTAAATGCGAAAATTTGGATAACTGAGTCTTACCTTGACCCGCTATGGTTGTCTCTTGAGGCATGTATTAAATTGCATTGCCCAGAAAGCTTGGTCTTAAAACCAAAGCGTTGTAGACGACCAGACTCCTGCAAGCAGCTGATGACGTCTGTTGGGAAACGAGGTGTAGCACTTCCTTTTTCTTGATCGTTGTATCAGCAAAGGAAAGAGGACTGTTTGAATTTATGTGGCATAACTGATGTAATACAAACAAAATGAATTAGTGTTTCCACGCCTTGAAAGCCTGCCGCTGTGCAAAGGGTCAGTTTATTGCCAATGACACAGCAGACGGCTGTGGTAGCACCTCTACTACGCTCGCGTTGTTTATAACTGTCCCTGCATTTCGCTGCCTCGCCATTTATTGACTTTAATATTAACGCGATAACGTTAAAGAGCTCGTTTTGCTGCAGTACCGTTGTCGGAGTCGTTGGTTGTGAGCAAGAAATTGTCATCTTGTCCGCCACCGAAAAATTGAGAAAGCTGGAAATAAAATAAATAATAAAGGTGTTGGGTCCGAGTGAGAATGGAACCCAGGCCGACTGCGTAGCAAGCAGGTGTTTTATCACACAGCCACGTCTGCACTGAAAGTAACTTTCACGCTTTACAAACATACGCGCACTGTATACGGGTGTCACAGTACGAGATGTAATATCGTAGCAATATTGCATGCCAGCAGTTTACATTGACATCGGGCGTCACACCATTTGAATATCATAACGACTTGGGGAGTTTAAAGCGAGCAACCCATTAAAAAAGGCACGCACATTACTCCGAGTATTTTCTTAATACCACGTAGTGGGCGCATCGCAACTTCGAAAACGTTTCTCGCCCATAATTGCTCCTGGTTTAAAGCATGCTACCAATCACATAAGACACGCACCTTAGTGCGCGCATTGTGGTGCACACACACTGATACACCAAGGTTACCCCGTTGAAACGGGGTAACCTTGGTGGTCTCTTCTACGGCAGTGTTATAGGCGAAGGTGACGTAGGGTAAAATTTCGTCCCGCTTTTCGTGCTCGACATTGACATACATCGATATTATGTTGGCTAGAATTCTGTTCAGCCGTTCAGTCAGGCCATCTATCTATCTATCTATCTATCTATCTATCTATCTATCTATCTATCTATCTATCTATCTATCTATCTATCTATCTATCTATCTATCTATCTATCTATCTATCTATCTATCTATCTATCTATCTATCTATCTATCTATCTATCTATCTATCTATCTATCTATCTATCTATCTATCTATCTATCTATCTATCTATCTATCTATCTATCTATCTATCTATCTATCTATCTATCTATCTATCTATCTATCTATCTATCTATCTATCTATCTATCTATCTATCTATCTATCTATCTATCTATCTATGTCTGGCCGCTCTTCTGGTCGTCTCCATAACTTGTAATGCACAAAAATTGGCATATCAGGGGACCAGTGTATGAGGAACATGATTCAGTTGTCATGACATAATAATGCAAAACGCCTGTTGCGTACTTCATGAAACCATTTCCCTCAGTCACGTGTGGCACATGCCCGCACACCACAGTTCACGTTATGCGGGTATGTGCCTCAGTTGATTCAGTCTCAATGAACACAGTAACCGCGTACATTCACATCGAAACGGAAGGCAAATGAGGGAGCTGAAGGTGGAAATTCCCTGGAAGACGCTCGACTGCCATCCACTCGTCCACGTAGTCCGCCAGAATGACGCAGTGTTGTCTTCATTTCTTATGAGGCTGGGCGACGGTCTCATGCTGACGGGGTATGACGTCAGATTGAGAGCCGCTTTGTGACACGTGAAGAAGCCGTCGCTAAGTGGCCTCCGCTAAGCAATGAGGACGTCGACCGCTATAACGGACGCTGCCTCGACGCTACGGACACCGTTTTATGTGAGCCTGCATGCGATAACATAACTAGCTGTAAGAACGAGCAGGTACACAGGGATGCACTGACCAAGGCGGCCAAGATGAACGCAAGTGACATGAGTGGCCTGCCGGTCCAATTGCCTGCGAATCGGCAAGCCGTACATGATCACGGCCAACATCGACGTAAGCGACGGCTTCATTAATGGAAACATGGGCACCTTCTAGTATACATCGAGCGTGACGAACACGGCAACTTCATGCGGCTGTGGCTTGAATTTCCAACGCGCACTGTAGGCATTGTCGTCCCAGCCAGGACGAAGCACATCACTACCGCACACCCCTCAATACAATTGAAATGGGCGCCCGTGGTAATGCGAACCACCAGAACCATGATATATGCCAGAAAATTACCTGCTGTAAAAGGACACAGTTTCCCCTTGCGCAAGCAAACGCCATAACTATATATAGGTCAGAAAGGGCCACATACGCCCACGCGGTCTACGGATATACTACGCGCCACCTACTGAAGTTGATCTACGTAGCACTTTCGAGGGCTACCAGCGTCCACGGCCTATATATACCTCACCAACGCAAAAGGTGACTTCAGGCTCCGACATGTCGCCGGCTCTATCGAGAGACAGTCTGTCGATGACAGGACCCGGCTAGGAAACAGGCCTCTAGACATTGTCTTGGACCGGGCTATTGCCTTCATTCGATGCCACAACAACAAAAATCACCTCACGCTCACCGCTCTCAACGTACAATCTGTGCACACGCACGTGTACGACCTCGAAAAAGAAACTGACGTGTTAGCACTTTCTGAAACCTGGAGCGATGAGCCCACTGTGTTGTCCACAGTAAGCGGCTTCATTGCAGGCGTGGAGGCGTGGGCACATACAAGAACACGGTGATGCGCAACTTCAGCGTAAGCCGCATCCCACTTCGCCTGCATTCAGACACAAAACACACACAGACAAGCAGCGGATTAGGCGAGGTGTTTGTTGCGCACATGAATTACAATAAAAGAGTTCGCTCTCCGCCATTTACCTGAGAACTCTCAAGAACCGCTTCCACACATGCACACGGTCACCTTCCCGCCGCATGCTTCGCATAACGTCGATTCCCACGGTACGTGGGATCTGCCGAATATTTAGATGCGAAGCATCTGACGGTGGAGGTCAAACCGGTGGTGATGGTGGTGGTGGTGCGCGGCGTGACCACCCTTACTGAGCATGCGCAAACGCTCTCCACACACCTCCTCTCCACTCCCCCTCCCCCTATCCACCCCATCACCCCTTTCGCCCTCTCCAATTCTCCCCTCTCCCCTCCCCCTCTCCTCACTTACCCGATCCACCTCTCCTCTCCACACCCCCTCTGAAACGCGGGCTCGACATGCGGAAACGCTGCTTCGCATCGCCTCGTAGTCCCCTTTAGCGGGAGATCGTGTGATTTTTTTCTCTGTCTTTCTACATCTCTTTCTTTTTCTCTCTTAACTCTATTTCTTTCCATAATTTTGTCTGTATATTTCTATTTCCTTCTCTCCATACATATTTCTTTCTATTCGTGGCTCTTTTTATCTTCCTTTCGCTTTTCTTTATTTATCCCTCTCTCTGCCTATTTATCGCTTCCTCTTTCTTTGTATTTATTTTTGTTTATATCTTTCTCTCTGTTTTTTTTCAGTCTTTCTCTGTCTTTCTTCCTCTTTCTGTTTTTTCGCCTTTATTTCTGTTTCTCTGCCCTCTTCCTTACCCTCGCATGTCTCTTTTTCACCCACACGTCTCTTTCCGAGTCCCTTGGTGTACTATACTATACCATACTATACTATACTATACTATACTATACTATACTATACTATACTATACTATACAAAGCTGTGTTACTGCTTAGATAGCGTGCCTGCATAGCCTAGTGGTTACGATGCTCGCCTTAGGATCATGGATAGGCGGTTTCGAATACCGCCTCGGCAAGGAATCTTTTTACGCCGAGAATTTATCTCTTTCTCTTTCTATCGCTATCTGTCTTTCTCTCTATCTTTCTTTCTTTCTCTCCTTTTTTCTATGTCTCTCGACTCGTTCTTTCACCCATGGGAGTTATTGCAGACCTTGCCGGATTTCGATTACCAATGTTTTTCAAGTGAGTGGCACTCATGCGTGCTTTAAGCTTCCATGACAGTTAGTCCAGTTTTGGCGCCTGGCGTTGACTCTTTTAGCAAAAAGAGAACTCCTAATTTGTATATTGCTATTTTTCCAGTGTGCTATTCTGACTGTTCTTTTTGACACTTTGTCCCAAACAGGCAACAGAGCGCTGCATGCTTTAACGTCGACTGGAGAACGCATGGAGCTGAGAGTTATGTTGACGAACCACAGCGGTGAAAGCGTTTCCATGGACTACGACAGCTTCAGCGTCGGCTCTGAAGATGAAGGCTTCAAAATGCGCTTAGGCGCGTACCTAGGTCCCAATGGTAAGAAAGAATGAACCATGAGTTCTCCATTTGGCAAGCGATACCTTCGCGCAAGTTGTCCCTATTTGTGGGTGTATGACGTGAGGACTGCAGTGGTAAGTAGAGGCCAGAAACTGTTATAAAAGTCCGGATACTGTTATAAAATTGAGCAGTTAGCGCACAGTGAGTGATACTACTGTATATCAAAGGCGAGATATGGAGCAACGTCAAATATATGAGTGAAGAGAACTGGAATGAGACTGCACAAAACGTTTAGAAGGGTGCCAGGCAATAGAACGAAGCCGAGTCCTACATTAGACATGATAAAGCGTGTAAGCGGGACTTGATGATGTAAAAAGTAACAGAAGCATACACAACGCCGTGCCTCTTTTTTCTGCTTCCTCGCGAAGCCGCGCTTACAAACCCTGATATGGATTATAAGCAACTTGCCCGCCAACATGTTTTAGCTACACTAGCCACTTAAGGCTATATTGTTGACTTGTGTTGGTTCCTGAGTAAGTACATAAACGTGCAAACTAATAGGATGGAAAGCGACGTGAAATAGAATAATAAAATGTTCTTTCGTTTAAAAATTGCTGTTTCATTGAAACCAAAAAATACACCTCCTTGACTACGCAGTGACATCGATCGATTGCTCTTTTCAACGTCGACAGCACTGCGAAGTCTCTTCGGGTTTCAAGTAAACAAGTGCTTAGTTGTTTCTTCGCCAAAGCTATGCGTTGTTTTTTCAACAAAACATGGAGCGATACGTGGGTCATTCGTGTACACAAGGCGCTTCAATCTCACCTTTGCTAGCGGGCTGGAGGCACGAAATGTGGTCCCGCAAGGGCCGGGACAGTGATGAAAGTTAAAGCGGCCGGGGCGGGGTTGGGGGGTGGGGCAGGGGGATGAGGAGAGGAGCGTTGTCATTTGAAATACGACCTTCCCTGTATCTCATATATGAATCTTTGCTGAAGAGGATTTGGCGCAAGGATTCCAACAGCATATCGATTGGACGCCAATTTAGATATAGAGTTGTTTTTCCGCTCATCTAATAACATATGCTGACCGCATGGTGTACCTTACGGAAAAAAAAAATATATATATATATATATGTATATATATATATATATATATATATATAGCTTCGTGCGCGTGCGTTCCTAGTCCCGTTTCGATAAAATGGGCGTCTAATGGTCCCACTAGCGGAATAGCGTTGTCGTTTCACTTAGAAAAGCTAATAATGTGAGAAAACGCGTCTGCGGTATAGTTCGGTGCGAAGTCGCCGTCAGCTTCGGACTGCCGAGAAGGCGTCGGCTATGCGGCGCGGGTGCGGTTCATTGTACAAGGAAATCAATCTTTAGGCATAAGTAGTTGACAGGGGTGATCGCAAAGCTTCACCAAACTAATAATAGCTAATGTCAGCCACGTGACGACATGTTCCGTGGCCGCAAAAGTAGCGATACAGTCCAACATGCCCAAATGTTTACATGCAGCCTCGTGCACTAGCGTTCTAGGGGGATGTACGAAAGCGTCTGCGGTAAATGATAGAGGGTAATAAACTTCCTAAATTAGGCCAAATTAAGAAGTAGAGGCCCGAAAGATTGCCTTCTGGCAAGGACACCAATTATTACTGTCTTGACTCACTTTAGCATAGGGTCAACTGCAACTAAAACTTTGTTGTCCATTTTCTCAAAAGAGTGTTTTGTGCCTGCCACTCCGCTTGTGGAAAGCATAGCAAAACTATGGCTAGACAGATTTTTATGCTGTTTGTTTTATTGTAATCCACAGACTGTGCTATACTTCAATGCACTGTTGGAATTTTTGTTTAGGCTTTTATTCTTCTCTTATTTCATAATTACTGAATCGCACGAATAGCTGAGACAAGAGCATTTGCATGTAATGTTCCGCAGAAAATTATTAGGACCGTTAAAAAGTAATCTAAAAGTGTCATTAGGTACAGCAGTATGTGAGCAAGGACACAAAGTAGTTCCAGCCTCCTAGCATGTTTCATCATTGTGCCAGGCTTTCCAGAAGCAGGCAACGTGTGAATTTTTATGAAATAAGAATTGCTAAAGATATCTTTATGAAAACTTCAATTTGCATTTTTAAGATGACTTTCAGTGTTTGTCCCAAATTTTGTTAACCTAGACTAAGAAACTCAAAAGTTACAAATGATCGCCGCGTCCTCCCTTAAGTCATTGTTAACATACGTTGGATTAAAAACTCAGAGGGTCCCGTACGCGTTCCCCTAAGATGACTGGAAGGCGAAAACCACCTTCTTCTTCCTCTTGTCAGTCGATGTATTAATTCTCGCCCCTCCCGCCCCCCCCTCCCCCAAATAGCTTTCTGCACCTAACGCGTCGTGTGGATATGGCATAATATGCCATATCCACGCATCGATATGGCGATGTCATGTGGATATGGCATAATTTTATGTGACGCCATGACGTCACAAGTTTCGGTGATGTGCGACGTCATGATGATGTCATATGGTGACGTCATCACGTGATGATTTTTCGCATCATTGTGTTCACGCCGCCGACGCGGGACGCCGACTGTCAATCTTCCCGTTTCATGAGGCATCTAAGACTTTCGCCCTCATAAGCTAAATGGCATTTGCTGGTGGATGTGCGTAGCGAGCGATTCAAATGCTGCGGCTGATGTGTGCTGCATTTATGTTTTCAATAACATACTTTCAGTCAAGCATGCAGTCTCCTGATGCAAACAGTACATGCTTTTTAAAAAGCCCAAATTTATTTGTGCCATTCTCAAACTCAAGCTGGGCCTCTCCAACTGCATGTATTTTCTTGGAGCCTTATTTATTTATGTGGGAAAGATGCCACGCCGTCTGCGTTAAATACGACATGCTGCCACAATTGCTGGGCAAATCGCCAAATAATGCTGCGCATTAAAATTCTGCATTTTACTTTTACGGGTCGTTGTTGCCCTGCTTTGCAGCTTCAGGTTGCTGCAATAACTCCTCTTTCTTCAACCAATATTTCAAGTTCATGTGAGTTCTTGTTCACAGCCGACGTCTGCAGAACAAGTCCGGCGAGCATTATTGTATTTTCTTTCTTTTCTTTGGATGCTACTACACGCTTGGCCAAGTAGACCGCTTCTCCTTCCACCAGCAATATCGAAGTGGTGAACTTTTGGTCTATCAGTTTGTTGATGGCAGAGAGCGGCAGGTTCACTGGAATGCAGTGGGAACGATAATTAAGACAAATATTAAAAAAAGTCACAGTTTCGCCGCAACGGCTAAGCAATGAATGCGATAGCAATAAATTGGAATGTAACGCGAAGAACGCAAAGCAGCTTGAAATTGCCAGCGCGTCCCTCGAGCCCAAACGACGCCTGATTTCATTGCATTCCTCAAGCTTCCTCAGGCATCGAGAGTATTTTTCACAAACAAAAAATCCCTTTGATAATTTGGTAACAATAATCCTTTTTGTACGATTTGCATATGGTCCCTGCATTAAACGAATGCAGAAATTAGTCTGTGCGACAAAACACGCAGGTTGGGACGCTCTCCATCAGTGCAACGGCACCGGCTTTTCCACTTTCGACCAGACCCACAACAGCGGGAGCGGCCACTGCGCGAAGAAATACCGGGGTGGCTGGTGGTACAACGATTGCCACACGGCCAACCTGAACGGCCTCAACTTGAACGGTCCCCACGACAGCTACGCCGACGGCATCGAGTGGAGCGTCCGGAGTGGCAGTGTTTCCCTTTATTACTACTCATATCCCAGTGTGACAATGATGACGAGACCCGCGAAACTGAATGAAAATCACAAGAGCAGCTCTCTTTAAGCGAATGTAGGTACGTGAATCAACACTGCTGAAATAAAGTTGGGCAAGTTGTTGCGTAACTATTTTGTTCATGAATGGGCACCAGAATTTCGAGCAGTCAGCGCTCTGTGAGCTTACTACGATCGCTCAAACAAGTGCGAAACATGTAAGAGTATCGTGTAGTCCCTCTTATAATCGTCCGCCTCCACGTCACTTGCGGCATCAATCCTCCATGAGCCCATGCGGTAAACTCGAAAGCTAAACAACATTACTTTCCTAAAAGAATAAGCATGAATGTTTACTGCCCTCGCGCTTAGGATTGCGGATAGTGCGAGTTGATGTATCCAAGGACTGTGGAATCTAAGCAACGCAAGTATGCGCTAAAATTGAGATGCCACAACAAGTACATTTGTTAAAGAACGCGTTAAGGCTGATTATTTTTGTGGCCGTCAAAAATGGCAAATGTCATATGCCCCTGATGAAAAATGTGCCAGTAGGTAAAAATTATTATCTTGGGGACTGCGCAATAGCCATGCGGGAGCTTCAGGTTTTACATTCTCATGCCCACGGTGCATTTGTGCATTCAAGGAAAGCGAAGGCCGCCTAGGTGTATTTTGATACACGCGTGACTTTTTATTTCACGTTTTTCAGCATCTTTTTTCTAAGAGGTCTGCTGTGTGAAAAAAACGACGGATTAAAAGAATCGAATGCCGTCTTTGCCAAAGAGGTTTCGCAATTAGGACAATATTTGCGCCTGAACAATATAGAGATGCGCGGTATATCAAAGACCGCGGGCGAAAACATTCTTTAACTAGTTATTCACATTGCAAAACAAGTAGAGTGTCCTGTTGTCCCAATTGATATTGACACTATCCATAGAGTGATCACCGCCAATAACGCGAGAGCAAACAATCGAGTCATTCGCTTTGTCTATAGGAACAAAAGGAATGACTTCCATAAAATAACTAAAAAAGCTCGCCTGACCTCTAAATATTATCTATCTCGGCAAAAGCAAATATTCCAGCCAAGCGATTTTTTAACGGTCACTTAGGTTCGTGAAATAAAGCATTCCTTCTCAGAGGCTTTCAAGCTGAAAAAAAAGCGCAAATAGTGGTAGTTTCTGTGGAGGGACCAAGGTGGCACAAAAGCAAGATAAAATTCAACCAGAGCTGTCCACAAGATAACATCACGAGGTGATTTGCACATCATAACCTATGGCGAAACGCTGATGAGGTGCAAAAAAAGGCAAAATTGCATTTGAACACCCGAACCTACTAAACTTTAGTAATCAGCTTTCCAATTAGCGTCATTTATCATTAGTAGAACAGGATATATGAAGCCTCCAAAATTTTGCTATAACATTAATAAGCTTTGCGAAAGCGTACAACACGCATTTAATTTCATCGCTTTGTCAAAAACTTGGTTGCCTGGAAACGCTGTCAAATATGTCCACTCCTTTGCGATCACTTCCAGCTTGCTTGTAGGCAAGGTATACTTTCTAGTCTCAAAACCAAAGAAACATTATACGTGGGTGTGACCCGATACGTAAGAGACGACATAATGTAGGGAGTCAGAATTGTTGCACGCAGCGTATTATTAATGCAATACTTTAAATTCAGCGTGGTGCAAAACGCTTGTTATCGAAATACCACCAGATCAAGCCTGGGAAAACATCGTATCGCATAAACACAAACCTGCATTAGTTGCCGTGGTTTACAGGTCAACACAAAACAACAAACATGAGTTTCTGTTAGATTTAGACAAGTGACTGGAAAGTCACAGAAACAGTTTTACGCAGATAAATATAGCGGGTGTTATCAGAATGGGCTTTCATAAAATCGATGTCTATAAATAGCACAACGCAGACTTACTAACTACCGATTGATTACAATTTATCACATTGCCGACACCCATTACCGACTAAAGACAAAGCACACTGGACGATATAATTTTGAATATGCCAAGTACCGTGCCCGCAAGCGGTGCCTTAGCTTATGCCATTACTGATTGCCTTCCTGATTTCACAACCATCAAATCCAGCACTAACACAAGCCGTTAACTGACTTGAATTATACGCAAATAGGACTATATATGTGATGCTCTAATAAAAGAAAACGGTGCTCTGTATACTCAGCTAAAACAACTGGCAGTAAATATGAACGGTTCATCAACGTGTTTACCAGGTGTTAAAATTAGGTGAAAGTGTTTCAAAGTTACTAAAGAAAAAAAAACGTGAACCCCACTGTAAAGGTTCCTTTCCTCCCGTGAAGTTGACGGACAAGGTCCCTGGTGATGTAGCTCGGCGGGGATGAAGTACTCCACAGGAGACTTCGAATGATAACGAACAAACTGTATTGTAATTGTATCAGGGTAATTGGAGATGGGAAAACTAATTTCCACTTGACAGGGGATGTACCAAACAGGCCCTCACTCTTCTACACCTCGTTTGGTGTTAGAGCCCAGGGCACTGCGAGGAATTGCGCAGTACAGAGCCTCGCCGTCCTACAACAGCGTGGTTACAGCCCAGACTGCCTCTCCGCGCTCCGTCGTGCGGTGTTTAGAATCGAAAAACAAAAATGGTTGAACGAGAGAACAGTCGCGGCATGGATGGCGCTAAGCCCCTCCTCGCTGCTTACGACGCTCTCCGACAGCCCCCACCCCCGCCCTCCGCCCATGGCTCTTATTCCAACGCGAGTCTGCCGGCTCGTGCCTCTCGCATTCCTGCCCGCACCGGCAGATTGTCAAGTGCGCTGTTATTTAGTAGAGGGGGGGGGGGTGCAGCCTACTGTGACATTTGTTAGTATTGAGGAAGGAAGGCCTCAGTTACCGCAGACGAGTTTCGGGCAGTTGAGACGGCTTCCAGGTAGACATGTGCGCCGGACCCAAAATCACCGGCGGCGGCGCGCCGCTGTTTCCACCTCCGGCGGCGGCGCGTGAACGCCGCGGGGTTCATCGGACGGGCGGCGGCGCGGCGCGGAGGGGGGGGGGTGAAGCCGTGAATGCGGGTAAGTACACGCCGTAATGTTACATGAACGAGGGCTAGCTGCTAACTCTTTTTGCTCCCATCTCACTTAACTCTACAAAACGCTGGTGTATGTCAATACGGCCGCTCCCGGTAGAGAAGCGGTTTTCGGTCAGCTTGTCGTATATCAGTGGTCCGAGCGCGAAGCAGTGAGATCACAGCGCTCACAGCGCTAACAGCGCGTAGAAGCTATACGAGCCGCTCACTGGGGGATGTCTGCCGAAATAGCGCGCGTGCCAGCGCTCCCGACGGCGCCCTTATTAGTCAAAGTTCACAGATGCTGCTCGAGTTACGCAGTCCCTCTCCCCGGACATCCCTTCCTGATCCTTCGCCCAGCAAATGACGGGCGGGGCGTTTCCTTCTGCTTGAAGAGCAATCGACGGCAGGCCTCGCACGCGGGTTGATATTATTCCGTGTGACGGAGATGGCCAGCTTGTTTCATCTTTGCTTTAGCCATTTTCCTTGCCAACGCTCGCGAGCTTTTACTCGCGGGTAGAACATACTATGCGCGGAGCGATGCAATCGATTTAGAGTTTATACGGAACATGACGGCGACGATGAAAGCCTGTCCTGAGTGTCAATACAACTGCTAACGCAATAAAAATATACAAAAAAACCATCGAAACGCGCTCGCCTTTTTCTTGGGAAGCTGCATCGTCTCCGCCGTAAAGAGTTCGTCCGTTGGAAGAATCATATAATCCGGCGCCTTTTCCACTGGTTTCGTTCTCGCCTTCAATACCCCTCTTACAGTGGACATCTCCTCGCCACTTATTTGTTCATAAAGCACGCGTACAATGTCAACACTAAGCGCTGAACCTATCTGGATTTCGCGCTTGTCGGCTACAGTCTGTTATCTCTGCATGCGCCGTCGCAAACACACAAAATGGAGCGAAATCAGTTAATCGCGCACGATAGTCGTGCGAGAAGCAAGAGCGGGTGGGCGGCTGCATAGCAAAGCAGTATGGGAGACAATTCACAATTGTTATTTCTCGTATATGGACCAGTCGAGAGTATGTACCCTGATGATATCACGTGAATCACTGTTCTGGCATCACGAAGTGCACCAAAAGACAAGAAACGCCAAGAGAGAATAACGCGCTCGTTGGTTTTGCTTTTTGTTGTAATTTCAGAGGCTGTGTGGGGTCCTTTATAAACACAGGGCGTGCAGACACGGACACAGAAGAGTAGTCAAAACACCAAAAACGCCGCTAACAACTGAAAAATCACTCAGCGGCGGAACCGAAGGTAGACACAAATATTTATCTGCGCATTCCCACGTAAGAGGCCATACCTGTCAATCAATTGCGAGTAGTGGTCTACGAGAGAGATAGCTGTTCACTATCTCGACTTTCCTCTTATGTCCGTGTTTCCACGCCGTGTCTACTTAACATGAATACCTACCAACTAGCTCCGCTATATTCCAAGTTTGCCATTCTCTTTACTTCTGTATTTATTTATCGATTTGCTCGAGTAAGAATGAAAGGAAAAAGTGTACTAACGCACCGAGATATATATATATTACTTATCTTTTTTTATTTATTTATGCACAGTGTACAAGGTCGAAGACTCCAAGAATATGCTATCCAGCGAGTTGGGTCATCGCCCTTTAAGGCTGGAGGACTCGGTAGCGTTAAGGTCAGGCAGTACTCCTGATATTTCTGGAGAAGAAAGAGATACTACAACTTCTGGGGAGCTATTCTCGATGCGTTCATCCAAAGGAGATGTCCACAGTCCATTTCGGCAGAGCGCATTCAGTGATTCGAAAAAGCGGTGAACCGTGATGTCACCTCGCTCTTGACCATGCCGCCGCACCGAACCCGCCAGCACATTCCTAGCGTAAGAAGAGAGTGGACGAAATGCACAGAAACAGGAACTTTTCAAGTCTGAATTTGCATATGAATGTGTCCCAGATGTTTGAGAACGATGCAGAGAACGCGTACCGACCTTGCAGCTGCGTTAGACGAGCGGCCGCATTAAACCTAAATCGATGGCTAACACGATCAAAAGACATGTGCACCGAAAATCGGATCTCTTAGGGCTGCGTTCGTTGCATTGAAGCGCATTCCGTCCCTATCATTTGTGTCGAAAGTGTTTGAAAGCTTCGTGATGTCATGATGGCGCTGCAGTACAAGAACTGGAAACAGGGGGCGCGCTTCTCGCCGAGCTCCCGCTATTCAGCGGCCACTGAAATGGACAGTTCATTACATGGACACATCGAGAAGAGCTCCTCCGGCGAAGTGCTGTATTTTATTTCCAGATTCCCCATTCGAATTAAAAGAAACGAGTAACGGCGCGCCGCAATTATTGCGCGGCGGCGGCGGCGGCATGATTTCTCTTGGGACTTCGGCGGCGGCGCGAGCGGCGTGACCAAAAACAGGCGGCGGCTGCGGCGCAGCGCGGCGGCGCACACCTCTACAGTCCAGGAGAACGCCACTTCTCGTGAGCGCCAGCCATTCCCGGTAAAGGCAATGACGCTCTGCGACATAACTCATGCCCGGCCCTCCACCCACTAACAACTCAAAATCCCACGTCCGTGCATGAAAAAGGCATGTTTAGAAGAATGTTTAGAAAAGTAGAGCGAAAACCATTAGAAAACAGGTATAATACATTAAAAATCTTGAAAACGTAATTAGAATATCTATGCGGTATTAAGCGAGCGCAAGGCGATTCCAAAGTAACATGGAACGTCATAAATACAGCCCTCAACATGCGAATTAAAATAGCATAAGCGATATGGCTGTAAGTAGCAAGATAGCAAGTGATCCTTCTGTAATAGCTGAAAGCTTCAACAGCTACTTTGGCCACAATGAATGCATGTACTTCACAGTCAGACACGATGATATCGATTCCCAGTTTTAGGGGCGAAGAACCTTGGGGTCTCGGCGTGTCGGCGTGCATCGACGTCCGCTGTCGGGACGGTCCATTTGCTTAAGCGCAAGAGTGGGCGCCACCGCCTCAGCGCTTGCCGTGTGGCGAGAGAGAGCGAACGGCGCGCGCTGACGGCGAGAGACAAGGCCGACGCAGGCAGCGTGTGCTAGCGAGTTTCTTGATTGAAAAGACCGACTGCTAACGCTGCACAACCGTTCACCGGCCACCGCGTATTTATAGACACTGGATCTTGACCTGCAATGTAGTGCCGCTGGGAGATTTCTCTTGTGCGTAGTTGAACAATAAAGATTCGCAGCGTGGACATTAACTAAAATCGGACTGCGGGTCTCTGTGTCTAATCTCTCTGCTGTCTCTCATTGGCCATTAGCAGTGATTTTACTGTGGGAAACACCGGCACACACTGCTTGATTCGCCCCTCCACAGGTTACACGTTAGTAGAGCTGAAGCACCCTTCCCAACATGCTTCGCCCCTCCCCCAATTTTTTCTTTCTTCAGCCTACCGACCTAGATAAAAAATCACACCATCTCCCGCTAAAGGGGACCATGAGGCGATGCGAAGCAGTGTTTCGGCATGTAGAGCCCGCGTTTCAGAGGTGGAGTGGTGAGGGGTAAAGGGGAGAGGGGAAGTGGAGAGGGGAAAGGAGAGGGGGAGGGGAAAAAGAAGGGGAGATGGAGAGGGGAGAGGGTAGGAGAGATGGGAGAGTGGAGGGGAGAGGAGGAGTGGAGAGGGGAAATGGGAGGGGGAGGGGTGATGAGGAGAGGGGGAAAGGGCGGGTGGAGAGGGCTTGCGCATGTGCAGTAAGGGTGGTCACGCCGCACACCACCACCACCACCACCACCACCACCGGATTGAACTCCGCTATAAGATGCTTCACATCTAAAATAACGCAATAATATTCTTAAGAAATATTTCATCCGCAACTCTAGATTTAGCTTCTCTATGGGTAACAGAACAGTGATCGACTTGCATAGTGACCGCCTAGCCCATATGATCAACGAAATGTTTCTTCCAGGCTCGTTTTATACGCTACCTAAAGTTTCCAAGTTTGCACCAGTGTTTCAAAAAGGAGACAAGAGGGACATGTTCAATCGCTGTCCAATATTCATATTATCTCTGTTCTGTAAAGTTTTTGAGAAAGAGCTGCTAACACGTTAATGTAACGTCTTGCGAATACACAAAATATACGTGAAAAAGCAGTACGGGTACACAGAAAGAAAGACTGCGGAGACTACGCTACAGAAAAAACACAATAGTGGACATATAAA
This sequence comes from Rhipicephalus sanguineus, assembly GCF_013339695.2. Taxonomy (NCBI): domain Eukaryota; kingdom Metazoa; phylum Arthropoda; class Arachnida; order Ixodida; family Ixodidae; genus Rhipicephalus; species Rhipicephalus sanguineus. The sequence continues at coordinate 113,589,958 of NC_051179.1, forward strand.
AAAATATTCATAACCCTTAAACGCCCGCAGGAAACATATTTTCCTACACGGTTAAACACGTCTATCTCCAGGACACCTAGATCCTTCGCCCTGAGACGGTTGCTACATCTGTGGTAATGCTTGAGAATAAACTGAAAAAAAAAAAAATTAGCAACTCCGACGCAACCAGCCACCCGGCACCAGCGTTTTCGCTGGCGCCACTGGTACTGAGACTTCGTCGCGCGCGTTTTCACCAGTTAAAATAACTCTTGGATGAATGTTTTTGCCTCCATGAGAAAGGTGAGTAACTACATTTATTGAAAGCCTCAAGTGTAGGGCTATTTTCTGGTTCACGCTGAGAGCCGAATGCAACGAGGAACTAAAGTTATTGACATTTGAATTGTAATTATGCAGTGGGAATTGCAGCTATGCAGTGGGAACGATGCTAATCCTCGGGGTGAGATTTCCTCTTTCTCTAGATCGATAGGCGTTTGACCGTGGAAGAGGCCCTAAATTTATTACTTTTCTTTACCTGATGATGTTAAGAATTCCGGTGAGAGCGAGGAAGATGATGATAATTACTCGCTCAAATGTTGATGCAACTGACAATGCCCGTACGACTACAATGCAAGGCGTTGGCTCTTCGGAAAGCTTCTTGGCGTCTGAGATGAAGTGCGGCTTTCTCTTGTACGGCATTTTCCTTGAGGAACAGCCACCTTCAAACGCTGCCGGGGCTACTCAAGTGAACAGAATGACGAGAGGTCGGAGATTGTTTGGTTTACGTGCAATCTTCACACCTTTGCGCCCCGCCATTTTTGAGGAATTTTACCAGAAGTACGGTTCTGCCAAAGGCCCATAGGGAAGTATATTTCCGCCCTAATAATTTTTACTTTGCGTCGTATTAGGAAACTTTTGAGATTGCATTATGTTCTTTGGTCAATAAACAGCGTTTTCGAAGAGTATTGCATTACTATTTACAATAGATACCTTATGGGCATTTAAGGGTTAAATGTGGGTGTTTTCTGAGACCTAGGGGAGGCATTTGATCTCGTTAATCGTAGTGTATTATTAAAGTATTTGAGAAATACGACATCCGTGCAACACCACTAAACCTCATTCGCACATACCTGAAAACCGTGAGTAGTATGCGGTCGCTATATAATTTTCCGGGTTTAGCGTCTCAGTACCACGATATGATTATGAGAGATGCCGTAGTGGAAGGCTCCAGAAATTTCGACCTCCTAGGGTTCTTTAATGTGCACCTGTGCACCTAAGCGGGCACACGGGCCTAAAGTATTTTCTCCTCCATCCAAAATGCGGCGGCCGCTGCTGGGATCCGAGCCCGCGACCGGCGGGTCAGCCGTCGAGCACCATAACCAATAGACCACCGTTGCAGGTGAGTATGTGCTTGTTAATAACATGTCATTTTCACAAGTGATAACTAACAGAGGGCTGCCCCAGGGATTTATGTTAGGCCCTTTTTGTTTTGCTATCACATTTCAACGACTTACCCGACTACCTCTCAGAAGACTGCATTTTGAGGAATATCTGTATACAGAGAGGCGACGTCAGGCATATCCAGCAGACTATCCTGAACCAGTATCCAGATTTACAAATAGCCTAATGAAAGACATTCCCCCAACATTACCTTCCTATGTCAAAGATGCGAGTCATTTTCTGGCTGACATTATCGATCTGACTCCACCTAAGGATAGTCTGCTGTGTTACGCTTGACATCACCTCTCTGTATAAAATATTCCTCATTCGGACGGCACTAAATCTGTTATTCAGGCATACGACAATTCACCCCAGAACAGTTCAATGGACGGCAAAACTCTCGGTGCACCTTTGAAGCTCGTTCTGGAGATGAACAACTTCGAGTTTAATAACATGCACTATTTCCAAAAAAAAATTGGGGACGCTTAAGCTTCGCCTTTAAGAGTTGAATGCGATAGCGATAACCGGCCCCATCCTCATCGCGCTCTGTTTCGCTTGTCATTAGGTGCAGTCGCCCAGGCGCGCGCGCGCGCGCACACACACACACAAACACACACACACACACACACACACACACACACACACACACACACACACACACGCACACACACGCACACACACGCACACACACACACACACACACACACACACACACACACACACACACACACACACACACACACACACACACACACACACACGACATACGTGTAGTAAACGTGAAGGTTTGCGCCCTCTTCAACAGCACTTTTTAGACAACAGTGTAGCCACTACGTGTGTGTAAGTGAATGCGCGCACTGATGTGTATGCCCGTTGTAATGGGTGGCATGCTTTATACCAGGAGCAATTACGTGCGTGATATTTATTCGAAGTTGCGATGCACCCACTACGTGTTCGTAAGGGAATAAGGGAATACGCGCAGTAATGTGTGTGCCTTTTCCAATGGGTGGCCCGCTTTAAGCCAGCAACTTGTTATGCAATTCAGAAGTGTAGAAGGTAGAAGGTAGAAGTGTAGCACTTCTATGAAATTCATGCTGCAACATGTGCCTACCGTAGGGAAGTTGGGCCCTCGTCAGGTGTATTAACACACCTTTAGCCCAATTTCCTCGGTATACAGTGTTCGCTGTACACCGGAATAAAATTTGATTTGATTTGACTTGATTTGATTTGATTTGACATGGTGTGACGCCCGATGACAACATACGATTGTACCCAGTTTCACTACGATATACATCTCGTACTGTGACACCTGTACATAGGACGCGTCTGTTTGTAAGACATTAATTTCAGTGCAGTTCAAAGCCATTGAGTGGCTCTGTGGTAGAGCACCTGTTTGCCACGAAGACGGCCTGGGTTCGATGCTCACTCGAACCTCAGCTTTTTTATTTATTTTAATTGCATCTTCCTCAATTTTTCGGTCATGGACAAGGTGATGATTTTTCGCTCAAAACCAACGACGCCAACACCGACGCCCACACTGGAATTTCTGCGGCACGAGCTCTTCAACGCTATCGCGTTAATAATGGAACCCCAATGGGAAGAAAGATAGGCGCCAACTATGGCAATATTTTTATGCGCACATTGGAATCTGAATTTTCAAGCATCACCCCCTTCGCCCATTTTTTTTTATCGCAGGTTCATCGATGACGTCTTTCTCATTTGATGCCACGGAGAAAAGAAGCTTATAGATGTCGTCAGTGCTTTTAACAACGCCCACGAGAATATTTCATTCTCTCGTGAATATCCGGCATCCACCATTCACTTCCTTGACGTTTCAGTGAAAATATCGGATTATAAGCTCGTGACCACAGTGTATAGGAAACCAACGGGCCGACACCAATACCTCTACTTTAGCAGCAGCCACGTCAAGTACTGTAAACTCGGCACACCTCTTTCGTTTAGGCGTATATGTTCTGACTAGGCCGATTTCGCCTCCGACTGTCAACAACTATGCAATGACCTCACAAGGCAGGAATATCCACATTCTGTCATCAACGACGCTATTAAGAAATCTGAAAAGCCGGACCGCGCGCCACCTGATAAAAAAAAATCTCAACCCGCAAATACTAGTCCCAACATTATTCTAACATATTCCGCCTCTTCCCCTAACATAAACCGCACCCTCAGAAGGCACCACAACATTCTGCTTGAAAGCGAAAAGCTACGATGTGTATTCCCGGAACCTCCACGCGTTGTCTACAGACGGGCGAGGAACATTAGATATATTGTAATGTCCTCTAAAGTCAACACTCCTGAATTCACAGGCAGCGGCCCCTGCAACAAGACAAGGCGCAAACTCTATCCAATGATGAACATGGTGTCCAGCGTCACCAGTACCGCGTCTTCGTTTTCTTATTAGAAAAGTGCCAATTTCAACTGTGACAGCGCAAACATCAAATACCTTCTCGAATCTACCTTATGTCACGCCCAGTACATTGGGCATACTGAGACTGCATCAGGACGAGAATCAAGAAGCACAAAGCACACGTAAAGGCCCTACCGCACCTTCCTCTCTCCAAACATGTCAATAACCTTTGCCACCCCCTCCACGCATTTTCCGCTGTGGTACATCAATCCAATTTCACAACACACTATGACCGGGAGGCTCGTGAATCGTACCTGATACACAAGTTGGACAGTGTCTCTGGTGGCATAAATAAGCATAGGCCGACTATCGTGCATGCCCAGCAACGAACCTGAAAACGAGGTGAGGACAGCGCGCACTTGACGAGGACGGACAGATGGAACACAAGGCATAGACGCTGTTTACTGGAGTTTTATGGCTCATACGCCACGGTAAATATGCAGCACGTATCAACAGCAACCAAAATGCACGGCAAAATAAGCAAAACCTGACAGATACACGCTCAAAACAGTTTTACGAGAGGTAACCCGATTATCTAGCCCCCAATAGGAAGGCTAACTATTTATCAAAAAAAAAAAAAAAAAAAACGCCAGGCCCGCGCTGAAACCGCAGCACAGTCACAGCGAAAGCTGGAAGAGCGGCGTTTCTAGAGCCCGCTGTAAGCTCTCTTGGGGCTACAATACAAGTACACTAGAAAGGTACCCACTACGCCATAAATAACAATTTCTGTGAAGTTGGGAAGCACCTACTAAGCCATTATTCGTCATTCTGCGGAGAAACGAGGCACCAGCTACACGTCTGTAAAGCATTATGTGCACTTTGTTGACGCGACGACTGATGACGATGAAGAATTATGGCTCAGCCCTTTGTAAAGGGTTGGAAGCTCTAAACGGCCCACCAGTTATGTAATTTGCATTGGGTGACGCCCGGTCGCTATTTCCCTCTCCCGCTATGCTGTATAACATACGTTGACGTGGGAGAGAGACGGGGGGGGGGGGGAACAAAGAACTTTACTGAGACCCCGAGGAAATGGATCATGCGCTTATGGGCTTCCTTGGCAACCAATACAAGTGCACTTGCGAGGAACCCACTACGCTACAAATCATTGTAATTTTTGAGTAGGGAAGCAGGCACTTTGCCATTTTTCGTCATTCTATGGAGAGCCCTGGTACCTGCTAAGCGCATGTAAGGCATTATGCGCACTTTGTTGATGCTGTGCCTGATGACGATGAAGAATTATGGCGGAGGCCTCTGTAATGGGTTGGAAGCACTCAACAACCTACTCGTTGCGCTTTCGCATTGTGTGGCGCCTGGTTACAGAATTCGCGTTGTGCGACGCTTAGTGCTTATTTTACTCGTCTACCACGCTACATTGCACATGTTAATGTGGTTCCTTCCCGACATGAAGCCTGTATAGCACCTTTTTGCACAGCAGGTTGAAGCACCGGCATGGCTCAGAGGTTAAATACTGGGCTCCCACGCAGAGGGCCCAGGTTCGAACCTCGTTCCATCCTGGAATTTTTTTTCTTATTGCGTATTTTGTTATTTAGAGGGATAGTGGTTACGGACACCGGCGGCGGGGGCGGCGGTCAGCTACGGCGCCAAAAGATCCGATGAAATGATCTCATAACAGCTTTCGCTGTAAAAGGGCTATGGAAGGGGTACTAACACAGCTGTCTTTTAGGCTCACGAGTCTGGGCCTCCACGATTTCTCGAGTCATTTTTTACAGCAAAAGCTGTTATGAGATCATTTCAACGGCCGTTTTTGGCGCCGTAGTAGTCCGCCGCCGCCGCCGCCGCCGCCGGTATAACATGAAAGTCAAACGTGTCCACTCAGAAGTAGTTGGATGTTTATTATACCTGCACAATATCTATTGGTGTTTGGCAGCTATAGCAGCTCTTGATGTGGACGCACTCAGGTTGACGCCTGGTGGCACATCTTCATCCCGACGACTAACGTCCGTGAACGGGATTAAACCTTTGTGGTTGCTGTAGTACTTAAGATACACCTGGACATAGCATATAGTGAATCTCGTACAAAGATGTATTCAACATCAACATAATGAACACTATCGACATGCACTCTTTCGAAGTTTAGTCATCTGACGAAAGAAACGGTAAGGTGTGCGCGCCCCAGTAGTCGGTGCCAGGGCACTCAAAGTTGTAGGCGGCGGAGAAACACCGTTAGTCCATTTGAAAGCGGCCCTGCGCTGGCGAGGCGGCGTCACACGCTGACGCGAAAGGCGAACCACGCAACTGCGTCGTCACCTTATTGAATCACCCTGGACGCCGCATTTCACCGACCATAGAGCTTTTTAGAATATTGCAGCAAAAGCCTCCGCCACGCTGAGATTACCGAAACGTTCGCAGTCGGTGGTCGCTGGCGTAATGATGTATTTACTCGCGGCCTCCGAGATCGGCTCCGGTAAAACGCCGTTGCTAGTGCTGCTCAGGCCATTCCATTCGCACGGGGAGAGCGTAATCAGAGAAAGCTGTGCGACAGCCAGAAGGGCGTCGGTTATTGGACGCTGAGCTTCTTTACTGAGCTTGGGCTAAGGTCGCCTTCCCGCGGAATCTTAAAGAGTTAACAGAAAAATTGCACGACGGCCGGGCTAGAAACGCGACGGAATACGCGACGCGACGTGTCTACCCTCTAGTGTGGCCGTGATTTATCACGGTTCGAGCGCGGAATGCGGTGTGGCGGCCAGGCGAGCGTTGCAGAGCTATCTTTTTTATATAGATGGATGCTATGAGCGAGGCTTTAGGGTGCCTTGAGGCGTGCTCTCCGTTTCACGCATCGAGACACGCTACCAGGCTTGGGCTAAAGCCGCCAGCTCGAGGTGAGAAAATTACACTTCTTTTGAAAACGCGCCGAATGGGACGGTTGTAGCAATGGTGAAACGGCGCGTTGCCGGAGTATTCGCGGAACCACGTATTACCTCACTCTACCGCTGCCAGAGCACGACACCGCTCCGTGGACCAAGAGCACTGCGAGTGGAAAGTGTGGGAGATAAAAGGCATGTTCGCGAAGGCTCCTGCATGTGTGACCGTGACGCAGTGGTTAGAGCGTCCGTCGTCTATCGTCGCGGACCGAGAGGTCCTGGGTTCTACTCCCGTTTACAAACATTTTTCTTGAATGTTTTTTACTTTGCCATCTCAACGTGTGCGTTTTGCTAACGTGTTTCAGTGACAGAAATACGTCATGGAAGCCTTGGAGAACCCCGGCATAAAACACTTTAGTGCTAAAAAAGTACCATGTTACTTGATTCGCGCGTGTACAGTATGTAGCACTGTCAGATGCACCTTCAACAATTTTTTTTTTATATTATACGGAAACACATCGTGCGATTAGCCGTGTCAACGCCCATCGTTTTCGGTGCATCACCACGAGCTATTAAAGCATTCTTGTCCTCTACGCTTTCTATCAGCAGAAATAGCAAGGACAACACCTCAAAAATAGAAATGTGTTACATATCCACTATCTTACGCGCCCAACTTGATTATTGGCTTCTAGAGACAATATACTGCTGCCGATCCTTCTTCAGTACTGAAGGCCTCTTTGCGCAATTGGCCTGCGCGCAGCGGGAACCAAACGGCACTAATGTTGGTGCCCGAGCGCGCCTAGGGCCTTAGCACAATATCTAAACTCGCAAGATCTCTGTTGATACCTTCTAAAACCTTCCTGTGTTTTTTGAAAAATCATGTGGAACACACCAGGGCGCCAGTACCTTCTAGCCACGCAACGAAGAAACTCCGACTAGCCTAATGAGAGCGTAATATTTATGAAGACACAATTCGGCTCTTCGCATCATCGTATACGCAAACAGGGATAAGTTCCAGAATGCGGTAATTGATGCGTTTATTCAAATAGAAAAGATATCGCGTATCAGGACAAGCAATATTGCGTGCTTTTATTATGCAGTTCGCAATAGTTTTCGTTTTCATCTGTTCGGCTTGAACAAAAATAAAAACCCTGTCTCGTAAGGCACAACGTGGTGACGAGCGGTCCGAGTGTTGTCTCTTCCTATGCGCACAAACTTAATTAAATAAAGAACGGCCATCATATAGTAGTACTTATCACATGGTGACCAGCTACTTATTATGCTGGTCGGATCATCATTTGAACCTTAGGGTAAGAGTAGTGCAAAGTGTAAGCCTGCAATTTTTTCATTCCCCACACAATGCCGTCGCCCATGCTATCGTGAAGTCCATTCAAGTTGAGCCCGTTAAGGTTACCGCCTAGACAATTAGCGTACCACCAGCCACCACGGAAGGTCGCGGCGCAGTTCGTCAAAGCCAAATCGTTGTCACGATCGTAGGTTGAAAACTTCTGGCCCGAAAGGCTTCCCATGGCGTCCCAACCTGAAAAAAGAGAGTAGAGTAAAAGGCGCATGATGCAGCGAAGTTGCGAGTGGAACCATGTGAAGGGCTTTAATCGTCAATAAATGTCGCCTTCTTCGCCCAGGATTTGTTAATTTTTTTCAGTCAGGGTACACATATTGTCAATGAGAGCAGCAAAGAGTATTTAATAGAATCAAAGAAAGTACACATCATGCACAGGATCTAGTAGTATTACTGAGTAAGCCGACACACGATAAAGCACAATACAAAGGAACAGACAACGTGAAACACTAAGCAGTGATTAGGAAACAGGCAAAATAAAAATTGCACCTCAGAACTTCTAAAAGCTCTCTTTGTTAATCGTCAGAGAAGACAGGTCGTCAAAAAGTTCAATCAAGGACTCCCAAGCATATTTAAACAAAGAAGCGCTTCGAAAAAAGAACAGAAATGTATTCTAGTAACAGAAAGAGAAATGGAAGAGAGAAACGTCAAGAAGGTTAGGCTGGCTGATGTCCGGTTGCCTACTCTACACTGAGGGTTAGGAAATGACGACACGCAGGCGAAAAAGAGAGCAAGATGGCGAGCATTACGTGCACACATGATTTCAATCGGCCTGTGGAAGTAACTGAATGCAATAAGAAAACTTCAGCCAGTTCCACACTGTTAATATCGTCGGACAGCAAAGCTGCGAGTGTATGTGATTGGCTAGCGAGATTACATGGCGACGTAAATTCACCGCGAGACTTGAAATGCGCGCGCTTACACCTTATTGGTCTAAGGGAGATCACGTGACCCGCCGGCCTAATTAATGGCGCTTCAGCGAGCGCCTCGAGTCGCGTGACTTGCCGTCGGCGCAGCATGCGGCGCAGCCAGGTTCCTGAAAAGCGTGGGCCCCGTGGTATTTACAGGACATCTACAGGACCCTCCTACGCACTCAGGTGATGTGCCTCGGTTTGTTTCAATTATTCCAAGCCTTTTAGGAACGTACGAATTGCTTTCCGATATTTTGTCCGAAAGTAACACTACGTCTTTATTAACACTAGGTCATATTTATTTTAACGTTGACAAAACAGTTAAATGAAGAGTCCATATCAGGTGTTTCGGTTTCCAATTGTGTTATAATCATAGGTACCACGCATTCATATGCTTCCCATAAACTGACGCTCTTGAAGCCTGGGTGTATTATGTCCAGTGGTTATGACATTTGCCTTCGGACCGTGAGGGCCGGGGTTCGAACCCCGCCTCGCCAAAAAAAATTTTCTTTATTTTGGTCGACCTGCCTGACGCCTACAACGATGACGACGGCACAGGGTAGGTTAAGAGAGCTTTGCTGTAAAAGATTGCATGCTACACTGCCGTCAGGCGAGTGATCACGTGAGGATGTTGCATTATTCGAGTGGCGGACAACTACCTTTTGTCAAAGTGTAAATGAGATGGACGGTGGTAGACGGACAAAATCCTGTCGCAGGTTGTTATTGGTATAGTATATTCTTAAAAAGAAAAATGCGCTCAATTTCACATTTAGTAGAAATAGGAGGGAGAGATCGCGATTTCATTTTAATTGTGTAAAACTAGGAAGTCGACGATAATTAAATGCGACAAACAAACCGCACTATTGCCACACGCACTTGATTTTGTACTTTTTATGTAACTAGTCTGTTGCGCGTGTAGCCTCCACATTGCGCAAGCAGCGTCTGGGAACTTTCCAGATTATTCCTGAATCTTATAGGCTTGAGCGCGCAAACGCGAACAGTTGAGATTATTCTCGAACAAACACGGCACCAGCGATAAGGCTGCAATTGTCGATGCTACATGTATAAAAATCGACGCGCCTTATCGCAGAGCAGATTATCGACGGTCGACGCTCTCTTCGGTGCTATCAGCGTGCAATGTGTATTGCTGTAGTTTGACTTTCCGTTTTGCGGCCCCAAGTTCGGCCAAATAAAGAGATTCATCTTGGACACGCGCACTGCTGCTTTCGTTGACGTCACGACCTTGTGACATCTGGTTCCCGGTCCATCTTCCGAACGTCCCCCTCCAGCCGTGAGCCAAGCCCACATCATCAAGGGGACATCGACGACAACCAGCGAGCCAGGCACGGTCTCCCACCAGAATACGGACCCCTACCCGACAAGACCAAGACCGCGACGATGAAGACGACAGGCACCATGACGGCTGCTGTGTCACCTCAACGAGTCTTCATGAATCAGCCCAGGGAGCCGCCGACTTTCCGCGGATCGCTGTGTAAAGACCCGGAAAGCTGGTTGGAAAAATACTACCGAGTTGCCCAATTCAATAACTGGGACTGTGATGAGAAACTTCTTTACGTATACTTCGCCCTTGAAGATATAGCCAGGACCTGGTTCGAGAACAGAGAGGCCACCCTGACGACCTAGGATCTATTTCGCGCCGCGTTCCCGGGAACCTTCACAAGTATCGTGCGTAAGGAAATGGCGGAAACCCTGCTGGAAAGCCGTGTACTGCTCCCAAATGAGAACGTCGGGATGTACACCGATAAAATGACCCGCCTCTTCCGTCACGCGAACCCCGCCACGTTTGAGGAGAAGCTCCGTCTCCTGATGCGGGGAGTGAAGCAAGAGTTATTTGCCGGACTTGTACGAAACGCGCCAAAGACAGTCACGGAGTTCATTTTGGAAGCCGCAACGATTGAAAAGGCCCTAGAAATGCGTACGAGGCAATACAACCACCGCATGCCGACGGCGAACTACGGGGAAGCACATGCGCTGGGCACCGGCGACCTGCGTGAGACGATCACGGCGGTCGTGCGTGAAGAGCTGCGAAAGATGTTTCCTGCATCACAACCCCAGGTGCATACCATAGCCGACGTCGTTCGCGAGGAACTTCAGCATTCGCTGGGAGTTGCTGTACCGCCGCAACCTGAGCCCGCAGCCATGAGCTATGCTGCCGTTGCACCCCTGGCTGTCACCACTCCGCGCAATCACCAAAGCCCCGCGCTGTCGCAGTTCCGTCTGGCGACGGAACTGCGACAGCGCGGGGCTTTGCAGGCCAACGCAGGCCAACGCTACGCCCCCCGAAAGACCGATGTCACGAATGTCACGAAGTGGTGACGTCGACGAAGGCAGCAGTAGGCGTGTCTAGACGAAACTCTTTATTTGGCCGAACTTGTGGCCGGGAAACGGAAAGTCAAACTACAGCAATACAGACTGATTACGGCGAACAGAGCGTCGGCCGTTGATAATCTGCTCTGCGGTAAGGCGCGTTGGCGTTTATACATGAGCATCGACCATTCGAGCCTTATCGCTGGTGGCCGCGTTAGTTCCAGAATAATCTCAACTGTCCGCGTTTGCGCGCTCAAGCCTATAAGAAGATTCAGGAATAACCTGGAAAGTTCCCAGACATTAGGGCGCGGCTTACGCAAGGCAGGGAATACGCGTGCAACAGACTAGTTACATTAAAAGGACAAAAAGAAGTGCGCGTGACAATATAGTTCGCTAAGTGAGGTTAACTAATCTTTGTTAGTTCACTAGAGCCTCGTCTTGTTCGACGTGCGCCTAAATCTGAGTACACGGGTCCTCAGATGCTTTTAAATACAATAGAGGTCATACAAATTTCTTATAATGTAATCGACTTTTGAAAATAACACTTCAACGTGAATGATTAAACGCGCTGTTAAAGGGTATGACAAAGTGAAATCTGAGATATTCGAAAGAAAAGATTTGTTCTAACGCGGTGGTAATTAAGTATTAGGGGCTTACCTATTAACGATCACCGTGAAAGGCACGTACATTTATATTTATTATTATTCGCTATGGTCTGCCTAATATTGTCGAAAACTACTGATTAGGCGACAAGTCATCATAAAGTGCTTATGCCTTTATGTTAGGAGCGCTTTTTCATGGGCTAGTTGTAATAACATACTGTATTTTTGGATGCAATTGAAAAACAGCAACACAGAGGCACACACAAACCACAGATGAAAATGCTCTAACAACTGAAGTTTATTTCAGCATCCCGTCTTCATTTATACATGCGTACATCAAACAATTGACGTATGGTATCGCGCCATCGAGTTAAGAACATTTCCTTTTGTGACAAAGCCACTGACGGGGAGCTGACACACGTGGCCCCTTCTGTGGTTATATCTTGTGCCTGTATTACCTCTCGTGTGCTTTTATCTTTATGGTGGCTGACTATGCGGCAATTTGAAAATACCCGTGAGCAACCACAGTCATTGTAGTGTATCGATAAATGCCCATTCCTATACCGTGCAACGCTTTGTCCATGTTCTCTTAGTCATTTATGCATCTGCCATTTTGACCGTTGTATTTCGCAGCAAACGTCCACGGCAAGCTGTACACCACGTATTCTGCGCAAGCTACAAGCTGGCGGATAGATAGGTCACAGTGTCCTGGGAACTTTTGACCACCCCTGTACATGACCCATTCAAGCAGGCGCCGCTCCGATAGCTCCTTCTTCGTGTCATACCCGTTGAGGCTCATTTTCGGTGCTTTGAAGAAGCCGTAATCATTTTAATAGGTTGCATGGAGACGGCGGGTTTTGCTATCGCCGACATGGTCCGTATGAAGTCCGAATCGATAACATCGCCCCGCGCACCGCATGTTCTATGCGCTAGTAAAAGCGCGCGAGTGGTGGGGACGAACTCGACTGAAACAAACATGAAACGAGCCGGTAATCTCCGTCGCACGGCGGGCGCATGCGGCGACATCGCCAAGCCAACGAGGCCTGCCGCCGACGGCTACCCAAGCAGAAAGGAGACACACTGTCCGTGTTTTATCGGGAGAAGGAGCACGAAGGGGCACCATTTGGGGGAGGGGGGGGGGCTGTGTCGTTCGAGCAGCAACTGCGAACGTTCATCGAATGGGCGCACTCGCTAGCAATATCTCCACAGACATCAATAGAAGGCTCGCATACTCTTGTACCTGCTCTGCTCTCACCGCTTCGTATTGAGACGGCAGACAACACGAAAACCGTTTCGCTCCCAGGAGCAGCCCTCTCTATTCCCTGACACATGCGTTTTCTTGAATTACGCGAGACCGGATCTATGCCGACAGCCTTACTTTGCATAACACTTCAATATGTTGTTACTGCATTCATTGCTTCGACCTTGCGGCGAAATTGATTTTTTTCGTCGTCAGGACTATATTTGCCTTACTTTGGGTGCAATTGTTACAGCCCTCAACTGCAAAGTATTACACCACCATTCCAGCACCGTTCGAGCGAAAACTGCTTTTACTATGTGGTTAATTTGCCTCGCTTGTAAAGGGCAGAGACTCGACTGCTATATCGAATTCTATCTCCTTGCGTTTTTCTACCCGGCACATACACAAAATAAAATGAGTTGCAAATGTGACGTCGCTAAATTTGCTTAAGTGGCTTGGCTTTATACTACGATGGAAAATTGTATATACGAGTGCAAGTCAGAGGATGTGAAGACAACTTTTTATAGCATGCAGTTACAGAGGTCGACGTGATAGTTAATTGAATGAATTGGAGGCTAGCTTACGGTTGGTAATTGTAGGGGGTAATGCGAAAATCCTGTCGACCTAAGTTGCATTATGAATACTGTTTTCATAAACATGTTCTAAGACACATTAGGTATGCATGTACAAATATTAACACGACTGCCAGACATTGAAATTATTAGCGGAAAGAGTGCAGCCCCAGTCTCTATATAAAGGGAAACTAGGGGCCTGCAAGAAGTGTATTCGTATCGAAACAGGTTTCGCATGGATGCACAAGCTCGCTCAACCTCTAAAAGAACTTGTTTTTGGGCGAGTTGGTGCCTTAGTTTGCTGAACATATCGTAAGTGGCGCGAAGCTAGGAACATGAAAAAGTTCATGTTCCTAGCTTCGCGCCACTTACGATATGTTCAGCAAACTCGCTCAACCTCGTTTTCCAAAAGCCGCAAGGGTTATGCGTGCAAACAAAAACAGCCTTAATACCTAGTTTGCCGTTCTGTATTGTGTTCCTCATGAGATCATGTCTTGCGTGGTATTATGAACGAGGCCCTCTATGTCTTCCACTTTATTCCGACTGGGCGCAAAAAAAACCTAGTGTGGACTGTTAAGTAGGGGTTGCCGACAGATATACAATGTGAACTCCGAAAGTGATGGAGACCTTATAGCAGAATGCACTGGCACGCGTACTTCGTTTCGTTCTGCCGCTGCCTGTTCTTCACCGGCTAAGTAATGTAAGTAAAGTGTTGCTCAGCCATACACGCGTAGCGCTTTACTAGACGGTTCAAGAATGTAGAACACGAGCACATAATCTAATTAGAATCGGCGATAGCATTCGAAGAGCTCTTGTACATGAAGCTGCGTACTTCTCCAAATAATGACTGCGTAACATTTGTGAGGCGGTGTACAATTGCGACAAAAACCAGACATACATGTGAGCGTGTCAATATTACTAATTAAAGTAGTACAATTTGAAAGGCGCTGTTCTAGGAGAACAACGTATGAATTCTAGAAAACATTTTTTTTTCGAGCTGCACAGTATTCACAATAATATCTTACGATGGCCTGTAAGACAAAATCTGAGCCAGTCCTGGTGCTAGCCATAACATTTGCGTAGCCGATTCAAAAATGGCAAAAGCTCATGGGGTCCCGCATACATTCACCTAAAACGACACGAATGCGAAAGCTTCCTTCTTTCTTTTCTTATCAGTCGATTTATAGATCCTGCCCCGCCACCTACCGAAAGCTTTCTGCATCTTCCGCGGTTTTGTACTGCCTCCGTGATCGGTCCACCTTTGGCTAAGAGACGACGTCATGTGGCGACGCCATCATGTGACGTCACGTAATGTGACGTCAAGATGACGTTGTATGGGCGTCATAATGAGGTCACAAATTTTGATGACACCATACGGTGGCGTCATCAAGTGATGAATTCGCGTTGGTGCCACCGACGCCAACGGTCAATTTTCGCGTTTGATGAGGCATCTTAGGCTTTAATATTGAAAGCACTTACGGAGAAACTGTTTTGTGAATACGGCCAATGATGCATACGAGCATATCAAATGCCAGGTATAGTATATTTCAGGCCAACAGTCACGCAGCTATCTTACAAATGCGTTAGCATTTCTATGCGAACTAAACGAGAAAACTGTCCGTTCATCTGTGACTCTGTGACGTTAGCCTATCATCGCCATAAATATAATAATATCTGAGGTTTTACGTGCCAGAACCACAACATGATTACGAAGTACGCCGTAGTGGAGGGCTCCGAAACTTTTGACCATCTGGTGCTCTTTAACGTGTACTGACACCGCACAGTACACGGGCCTCTAGCATCACGCCTCCATCGTGCTGCCACCGCCGCGGCCCGGATGAACCCATGAATTTCGGGTCAGCAGCCACGCACAGTAACTGCTACACCACCGCGGCGGACTCATCGCCATAAAGAAAAAAATTGTAAAGTAGACATAACGGGGCTACCTGAAATACAGGTAGCAAGCATACTACTGCTAGTTTCCAATCTCAGTGTGCGTGTTGATCTCCGCGTCAGTGACTGCGCCAAATTGGTATTTTGTCTCATATCTACGTATCTCACTCAGGCGCCTTGCCAGAGTAATACATGGAACGGTGATGGAAGGAGAGAGAAAGGGAGAGAAATAAACAGTAGCCACTCTAAGCGCTCTGCAGGTCACACCCTGATTTGCCTACGTCAGTATGTAACCATAACCGCTAGCAATCGGTTACTGTGCGTTTCGGTGCGGCGCAAAGCGATTAACATCCCTCACTTCTTGACCTGCAATGGTGACATTGTGCGTTGGCTGTCGGCCACGGCCTCTTTCTCTGTAGTCATTCATATTAGTCCCCCTCGTTTTGTTCTTTTTTATAACGAGGCGCAGCAACAGTGATCGCCTGATTAACGGAGTTTATAACGTCTTGATGCAACGACTGCTGCGCTACGCTGACATCGCGTAGCGGCGTGAAGCGAATTTAATATGACCTCACCTGAGGCTTCTTTGACTTGTACGGTCGCGTCTCGCACCGCTTGAACATTGCCCCGTTTCTTACCTTAACATGCTTGTCCCACAGCGTGGAACAAGACTACTTCACGTGGGACTACATGTGGAGAAGCTCCACCCCTGTAGCTTTCCCTTCATTGGCAAGAAAAGTTGTCCGCAAGTAGAGTTCCTTCTTTCCTTCTTTCTTCCCTTCTTTCTGTCTCATTGCGCAATGCTACCTATTAACGTTTTCCGTTCTTCATGCCGGGAATCGGACCCTCACTCATGTACTTAGCGGCACAACAATTCGGTTGCAGCAGGCAAAACCGACGGTCATGCTTGAATCAATGTAATGCCACAAAGAAAGGCAACATCGAAATGCGGCAACGCGAAATGACAACTGACCGCGATAAAATATTCGTTAAAAGATCAGATATCTATGTCAGAAGCGGCTGGTCGCCGAAGAGACCACGATAGAGAAAGCATCCGTCACCGTGACGTGGCACATACAACTACGTATGCGACAAGCGCACCTTTGAGGGCCTATTTGTGTGCACTCGAATTTCCATACACTCCACCGCGCCGGCTTTTTCGCGAACCAAGACGTGGTCACCGAAATCTGTAACTCATAGAAGCTTCGCCTAATAAATTTTTTTAGCGGTGGTGGATAAAGCCCCAACGCTCTGAAAGCAAGTGCCTTAACTACTAGAATAATATGCGCTGCGCATTAACGCTCGCATAATTTAAGTGTTTCTAATTCATATGAATGCGTTGTACCCGCGGTGCAAAATAGATGTAAAAGGAGAACACTCTGGATGACCGGCTCGTTCAATATTGTGGTAGTGGAATAAAAGCCCCCCTCCCTTACACAAAACTAAGGGTATGTAAAGCTAACGTGGGGGATTGTACATGTCAGCGAAATTCTAACTTCGCAAAAATTTGACCCAAAAAGCGTGTTTAGGTGGCCGCAGAATGCACCTGCCATGGGGTCGTTCTACATGCTGACTTGCGCTGGACATACACAGGTGACATACAAAAGCCGCAAGGGTTGGAAAACAGCGTTCGATGAAAGGCTTAGAGAACTGCCAAAGAAGATGATGCTATGTGTTTTTTTGTTGTAGTACTTGCGTTTTGTACTATATTTGCGAGGTAATGCGATAGGTAAGTGGAGCGCCCTGTGGGTCGCCATATTAGTGCACTATTACGAAGAAGTTCATCTCCCCCGGCATATCCTGGTAGCACACTCTGTCTTATTGGAAGACAAATGAGATGCTGCTCGTGCGCTCTTTGAGGTCTTACCTGTTGTAGCCGAAAAATTTCCCAATTGTAGTTGAAAGAGCTCCCCTTCACTGGCTACTGCGAAAGTCCCGTAGTCAATGGACATAGTATCTTCAGTGCTGTTGCTCACTACGATTCGCAGAACCATCTTCTCGTCCCCTGACGTAAGGGCGTGCAGTGCTTTGTTTCCTGCGAGCGAGAAAATCAGTACATATCACAAAGCTAGAATATGTAAAGGTTATAAAATGACTCCGCACACACACAATGCTCCACGAGAAAGCCTCTAAGAGGGACAGGGCTCATAGAAGTCTAGGCACTATTCTATTTACTCCTCGGTCACGCACAGGCTCATTCAATATTCTCGGCCATGTGTTTCCTCATTTTTCTTCTAGTTATATCTGTTGTTGAGTTATATAGCTGAAGAACCTGGAGAAATGGCAACCTTTATTCTGAAAAGCACATCACAGCTCTATCTGCGACAGCAGACAGAATGGTTCAGCGAGTGTAGCATCACGCTAGCGGTGCCAAGTTCTGCAAGTTCGATCATCGGATGAAGACTCTCATGGGCGTAATGAAGAATTGATATGAAAGCTACACGCTGTTGACACGTGCTCTCGAGTATACTATAGAAATTTAACCACTGCTATCGCTACGGTAACCCCAGCAACGTGTGCTTTTGAGAACACTATACGCACTGAACAGCTGCTGCAGCCGTTGCAAATAAAGCATTGTAGCGGCATCATCATCCCTCACAATCATCATCATCGCTTTTAGCACTTACGCGCCGTGCCTTCCGCGCAGCTCATGCAGGGCTTTCGAGGCGCGAGCAGTTGAGAACGAGCTGTAGCTCCCGGCGGTCGGGACGCCTGCAGCCACCGCCGCTCCGCTAGGGTCGTTCGCCTCCCAAATAAAGTGGCGAGATCTCGGCACCGCCACGTCGGCCGCCGTCACGACGTGCTCTTCTCGTCTCCCCTCTCTCGCTACAGTGGTGACCCGGACGTGGCAGTAGGAGCCTTGGTGTTTGCACGTGCTCGTCGTCTCGCTCCTGACCGTTACAAGAGAGAATGGCAAGAATTCGAGCACATGCTTGACCTCGGATGCGTCCACCCCTCTTCTGCTACCTGGTCATCACCGCTACACATGGTCCCCAAACCCTCAGGTGACTGGAGACCGTGCGGTGACTATCGCGCCCTCAACAAAGTGACAGTACCGGACCGCTATCCGATACCGCACATCCAGGTATTCACGGCATTGCTGCACGGTTCAACCGTATTCAGCAAAATCGACCTAGTGAAGGCATACCGCCAAATTTCTGTCAAGCCTTCCGACGTACCGAAGACTGCCATAATAACACTTTTTGACATGTTTGAATACATACGTATGCCCTTCGGTCTACGAAACGCCGCACAAAGCTTTCAACGGTTCGCGGACCGCGTTCGTCGTGGTTTGACCTGCTGCTTCGCGTACACCGACGACATCCTCGTCTTGAGTACTTCAGCAGAAGATCACGAACTTCACATGCATCAGCTTTTCACGCGGCTCCGGAAATATGGAATTGTCGTCAACGGACCGAAGAGCGAAGTTTTCTCACAGGACTTCCTTGGCCACCACGTGGATTCCCGTGGGATCTTCTCACCGGCGGCGCGCGTGGAAGCTATATCGCAGTTTCCACGGCCAACAACTACGAAGAATCTGCGTAAATTCACCCGGCTTGCCAAATAATATTGTGGGTTTATTCCACACTGCACGGCCATCTTGCAACCGCTACATGCACTTCTGTCCGGTCCAAACGAAGTCGAACGCTTCCATCTCCTGGACAGACGATCAGTTCCATCAAGGAAGCTCAGGCCAACGAAACGCTCCTCGCACATCCAAAGAGCGACGCCATCACGTCACTCACCGTGGACGCCTCCGACGTCACCATCGGAGCAGTCCTGCAGCAGTTGGTCGACGGAGTTTGGCAGCCGGTCGCTTTCTTCTCAAGGAAGCTCTCACAGACCGAGTACCGTTACAGGACATTCGGTCGCGAACTGCTCGGGGCCTATTTGGCTGTCAGTCATTTTCGCCTCTTCCTCCAAGGTCGGCAATTCCGTATCCTCACCGACAACAAGCCGCTCACATCTCCCTCGACCGCTACCAACTCTGCCCACACCCCACGTGAGATCCGCCAGCTTGTCTACCTATTGGAGTTCACAAGCGATATCCGGCATATCAGTGGCAAGGACAACCCCGTTGCTGACGCACTATTCCGAATAGAAATCAACGCTACGATGGATGAGCGCCCGACAGTCGACTTTGCAGCCATTGCTACTGCACAGCGAGAGGACAGCGAACTTCAGATTCTGCGACGCCAAGAGAACGCCCTCAAGTTTGAAGATGCCCAAATTCCAGGCTGCGCTGTTTCCATGTTTGTGACACCTCTACCGGTTGTCCTCGCCCGCACGTTCCAGCGCCATTTCGCCGCAGTGTCATTGACGCCTTGCCTACCTTGTCTCACCCCGGCATACGCTCGACTCAGCGCCTCGTCACAGCCCGATATTTATGGCCACGTATGAACATCGACGTTCGCCGCTAGACACGTGCTTGTCTCATTTACCAGCAAACCAATGTCCAGCGCCACACATTAAGCCCACTGGGCGCCTTCACACCTCCTGACTCGCGGTTCAGCCACGTGCACCTGGACCTCGTAGGCCCTTTGCCCCCATCGGAAAACAGCCAGTATATGTTATCATGCATAGACCGGTTCACGCGGTGGCCTGATGCACTACCGCTCACCAACATCACGGCAGAGTCAGTTGCTCACGGACTCATCACCGTGTGGATAAGCCGCTACGGAGTTCTCAAGACCATCACAACGGATCCAGGTCGTCAATTTGACTCCGCGCTGTTCCGGACTTTGTCCCGCATGCTTGGGGTCAACCACATCAAGACGACAGCGTACCACCCTAGGTCGAATGGCAAGGTTGAATGGTTTCACCGCCAACTCAAAGCGTCGCTCATGGCCTCACGTTTGTTGATACCCTGGACGGAGCGACTGCCAATCGTCCTCCTCGCCCTTCGCAGCACGATACGTACGAACGCGTCCTGCTCCTCAGCTGAGCTAGTTTTTGGCACGACTTTAAAGCTTCCTGGCCAGTTCTTCGTCACTCTTCCCTGGGCCATACCTAAATTTTGACCCTACCTCTATTGCCGAGCGTTCTGATTCGTCGTTGGCCTTGATCCCGAAAATCCAATGGGTCACCTTGGTTGCTGGGCTTTTCGATTGTAGCAGCACTCCTACTTCATCGTCTGCAAGTCTGGCTGCTTACATCGCCATGCGCAATGCTTATTCTGTCACTCGGGGAATACACCCGAGTGTGACTTCAGCGACACTACAACATCTAGAATTGTGGAGAACGCGCACGTCAGACACATCATAGACAAACAATCGCGAGACGCGGCACTCCGACAGCTTATTGCATGGCTGAAGCGTGCCCTGCCTGCAAGCTGTGCGAATGACGTCGCCGGCTGTTATCGCGATATTTAACAATGGCATTCCTAAATACACCTTAAGGACAGAGGCCCGCATTTGCAAAAGCCATTGCTGACATTCTTGAATCGTGCGCAGCCCGACATAATATTAAAGGGGTCATGAAGCACCCCTTGGGCTGATTGAAAAAACACATCCTGCGGAAAGCTGACACGGCTATGAACTGCTCTGCCAAATATTACAGTCGTGCGCGCCGCGTAATGGCCACAAGCGGAGCGCGAAGTTACCGTTTCCCCAGGCACCCTCTTTTCAAACAGAGGCCGGTTCTCACTCTCGTCGGTGGGCGGGGCGTCTGTCCGCTGTACGTCGCAAGAGACATAGCATGCTTATTGGCCGATAGCCGACGTAAATCGAGAGCGGCGTTCGGATCAGATGCGCTTCTTGCCGCGGGGTGCCGCCACTTGCCGGCGCCGCACTCCTCAGTACACGGTAGCCGCACTCGCGCAAGCGAATCACAGCGGGAGAGCGATCGCGTTTCATGACGCGCGCTGGCGTAACTTCTTTCCCCCATGCCATCCCTCCCTGTCTAGCTTCCAGTGCGCTCGCCGGCACGAGAAAAGAGAGAAAGCGCTGGGAGCGTGCGCCAAACCCCCGTAACTCCGCTGATTCTTGACGGATTCGAGAAATTTTTGCGGCAATCGATTCGGGAGGCAGTACACTCCGATACTGATGCCATTAGATCATTACTTGGAAAAGTGGTTCATGACCCCTTTAACACATGGTACCAGCCCCAGGCTAACAGTCCAAAAAGAAAGCTTAAAGGAGTACTGACATGAATTCTAAAATTTTTCGGGTTGTTGCTCTAAGTGAAAGCACGGGTGTCGAGAACCCTAAAAAGAGTGTCGTGGTGCCTGGGGATGCATTGCATATATTTTTAATACCGCTTCTTTCAACCAGCAGTTTCGGTTTCGGTTTCGAGAGGGCGGCTTCATAGTGACATGTCAAGTCTGTTCATGACGTCACGGGCAGACTGCAACCCACGAAATATGCACCTGCTGTCCTTTGCTGTCAGTCGAACGTGGTTCATGATGAGTGAACTGTCGTCCAGTGCCTCCGACAGCGATGTCCGTGATTTAGGCTGCATGCAGAACCCAGACTTCGCAAACCAAGTGAGCTTACTTGAAACGTCACAGGGCTCTCCATGCGGTGAAGCTGCCTTGCAGATGCTGGGAGATGAAAACTTAAAAATCAAACTTAAATATTTATACGTGTTTCCCGGATGCGGTGTGGGGAGAGCGTTAACACTACATGCCAAGGAAACCAAAAACGTCCGTTTTGCTGCACTTCAAAATCGTGTCAGTACTCCTTTAACTGGGGCTTTCATACGCGTTGGTGCCAATCTACGTTTCTTCGGATTACCGCAATTTCGATGGGAACCATCCGTTGGTGATGTTTGCTTACAAGTATTTATTTAAATCACGCTATCATTATTCTCCTATCAACGCAAAACATTTCAATAGAAAGATTTGTATATACGTTTTCAAATTCTTACTTGAAATTCATTGCGCGCTTCATTGCCCCCAATAAATAGGACGTTCTTGTGCAGTTACCGGTACTGGATAAACGCAATGACTTATTTCTTAAAATTTGTACTCCTGTATGCGAAATATGATAGTGTGAATGACAACTATTTTATGTGAAAGACAGCAGGATTATTTCATATAATTACGTGTTCTCATCATTGGCACGTGATTTGTAGTATGCTCCTTGCGGCAGGTTCAACTTGATGAGCTCGTGCAATTCAAAAAGGAAACGATAAGAGCCATCATCGTAAAGATGATCCTGCTTACGAATATATCAGAGGCTTACGAATATATCAGAATATATCAGGTAGGAATATATCAGAGGGGGGTTCAATCATACTTGACGTTTGTTCATGCGTGCGTTTGTATGTGTGCGTGTATATATGCGCAACCAAAATATATAATTTGGGGGGGGGGTTGAACCCCCCACCCCCCCTTGTCTACGCCCCTGAAAAAAAAAATATATATATATATATACACAAAATACGCAGCAAAGATGCATGTGTAAGCCAATGCCTTCGGTGATCGTACCTGCAGTGTTTTTCACCCTTTCATGTGTGCCGTCTTTTACCTTCCCATGCTTTGTATTGTGCAGCGCTTGGAAAGAGCAGCAATAGATCAATCTAAGTGGAAGCCCGCCCTCCCTCTTCCTTCTTGCCCCTACCTTTTTTTTTTCTTTTTTTCCCTTCTGTAGATCCTTGACCGGAAGTCGCTAATGTCACTCAACGTGTTCGTTCTCGCTTTGGAAGAGGGCGTCGTTTATCAGACAAACGAGCAGGCTCGGCAACAAGTCAGATGGTATACAAGACTCCTTCGGCATGGCCCAAAAGTACAATACGCCGCGTCAACAGTGCTCACCGACACCCACTTAACCCCCCCTCCCCCCCCCTTTTTTTTTCTTTTTTTTACAGCGAAAGCTGTTATGAGATCATTTCAACGGCCGTTTTTGGTGGCGTAGTTGTCCGCCGCCGCCGCCGCCGCCGCCGCCGGTGTCCGTAACCACTATCGCTCGAAAGAAAAATTTCCAGGATGGAACGGGGTTCGAACCTGGGTCCCCTGCGTGGGAGCCCAGTGTTGTACCTCAGAGCCATGCCGGTGCTTGGAACTGCCTTGCAAAATGACGCTATACAGGCCTCATGTCCAGAAGGAACCACATTAGCATATGTAATTAGTGTGGTAGAAGAGTGAAATAACAACCGCGCACCACACAACGCGAATTCTGTAACCAGGCGTCACACAATGCGAATTGCGCAACGAGTAGGCTGTTGGATGCTTCCAACCCACTACAAGGGGCTCTGCAATAATTCTTCATCGTCATCAGGCACAACACCAACAAAGTGCGCATGATGCCTCACATGTTTTAGCGGGTACCACGGCTCTCCGTTGAATGACGAAAAATGGCATAGTGGCTGCTGCCCTACTTCACAGAAATTATGATTTATAGCGTAGTGGGTTCCTCGCAAGTGCACTTGCATTGGTTGCCAAGGAAGCCCATGGGCCCATCATCCATTTCCTCAGGGTCTCAATAAAGTTCATCCCCCTTCTCTCTGTCTCTCTTTCTCACGTCAATGTATGTTATATTGCATGGTGGGAGAGTTAAATAGCGACCGGGCGTCACACAATGCGAAGTACGTAACTGGTGAGCCGTTTAAACCTTCCAACCCATTACGAAGGGCTGAGCCACAATTCTTCATCGCCATCAGTAGTCACGTAAACAAAGTGCACATAATGCCTTACATATGTGTAGCTGGAACCTCGCTTCTGCGCACAATGACGAATAATCGCGTTTTAGGTGCTTCCCATCTTCACAAATATTGTGATTTATGGCGTAGTGGGGACCTTGTTAGTGTACTTGTATTAGTAGCCCCAAGAGAGTTTAGAACGGGCTCTAGAAATGCCGCTCTTCCAGCTTTCGCTGTGACTGTGCTGCGCTTTCCGCGCAGGCCTGGCATTTTTTTTAAGGGCCATCATCATTATCCTCTTTATCATCATCACCTTCATCAAAGTGTAGGTGTCGTAGTGGCTTCAGAGCCGCAGGAAACCCGAAATCCGCATGCTTTTTATGTGTTTTTTTTTCGTACCTAACGTGAGGGTTCGTCTCTTACCAATCCAGTACTCATCAGCAGGATCTCCGAATCCATTCGCGTACTCTGTCCAGTTTCGGTAGAAGTAGTAAGCATTGTGTCCGTACTGCCCACGGCGTTGAATGACCTAAAATAGTGAGAATGTCACAGAAATATAAAGTACGGTACCAGTTTGTCATGGTGCGTACGCACCTACTGCGTATTAACAAAGATGCCAATCAAGATGTTGAGGATAATGTTGAATAAAGGCGTATTTTCGAAAACGGCATCACTGAGCTAGGCCGGGTTGTAGTCTAGGTGGGCAGCGTTTCAGGAGAACCACGTTTGCTGGCAATATTCTGCTAGATCTTCTAAACCGCTGCAAACTTCTTGTCAAAACATTGTAAGATTGTAAAAAACGGTATAGCCATGTCATGCCTTAAGTATTCTCTCACTAAGTCGTGTGAACACAAAATGAGTGCCAGTTTTAACGTACAGGTTACGCGTCTTTTAGGTGTAGGTTATCCTTGAGTGGCAGTGGCCACTGTCGCTGAACGCTTAAAGCAATCCATTTTGTTTAGTCCGAGCATGGTTGCAGAAAGCAATAGAAAAAAGCGTGTCGCCGGTATTCCTTATATTCACTGCGTATCGCATAGTCTAATGAAATTAGGGAATAGATACGGCGTTAATGATGCTTTTATGGCTGCCAATCAGCTAGGTAAGATATGTGCCGCAGTACAGAGAAAGAATGAGCGCATGCTAGACAAGAAGCGGACTGATATTTGTCTTGTGAAACATACCAACAAATTTACTGATTGCCGTACGTGGGTGGTGTACAAGATTCCGTTTAGCTGCGGCCGCTTTTAGGTAGTGCAAACGGGTCGCTGTGTTCACCAGAGATTAACGGAACATAAGAGATCGCTAATCGGAGGCTCATCATCTAATCTATCTTTACATTATCGAGAGTGTAAGTGCATGCCAAAATTTGATGAATGCACGAATTTGTACCGGAACTGGAATGAAGAAACGCGTTTAATGATTGAGGCCTGCCATATCGATAATAGTGGTAGCGCACGCGTGAGCCAACCATCGACTAACCTGCATAAAGAAGAAATCAAGTGTCTGAATAGTTATCTCTCACGTAGACCACGACGAGTGCCGGATTGATAGGTTCGCCTATTGCTTGGGCATGCGCAGATAAGTTTTCGTGCATTCTTTCTTTTCCGCCGTTGTGCGCCTTTTCAGTTGATATTCGGCGTTGGTGGTATCTTGACTTCTCTCTGGTGTCTGTGTTTGCACGTCCTGTCTCTTTAACGTAAACCAAAAGCTTGAGGTGTTCGAATCTCAGTAACATTACTGCAATTTTTCTGGCATATACACCTCCACAATTTTTGCCAAAATCTTCGATGTTTGCATTTCCTCCTTATAATACCATGTTATGAACGAATACCCCAGTAATCATTACTTACACTAAGGAATGTATAGTTCCCGGTAAAAGTATTTTCAGAGCACTGAAATTTTTAATCTGGCGAGAGAAAAATCACGAATTTGACAAAATCTTTATTTTGGTCCACATTGAGACACAATTTACACCACGTGGTGCTCTAATAAAAAATCAGGTTTATACTTCCATAAAAAACAAACAAATAGTTCTTTATACATGGCAATTTTTATGATTACAATTGTTGTTTTACCGAGAAAAGTATTTTTGAAGTTGCCCATTGATGACTATCTTCCCATGTTTTCAAACCGCGGCTTCGTCGTTGAAGTTGCCCATTGCCATTGATGGGAAAGCAACAAAAGTTTCAACGTAAGAGCTATTTATTTGCTTTCGATCGAGGTATAAAACTAATTTTTCATCGCAGCACCACGTGGTATGAATTTCCTCTCAATGTGAACCAAAATGTAGCTTATCTCACAGTCGCGATTTTTTCTCGCAAGGTTCAGTTGTCTGAAAATATTTGGCCGGGAAATATATCTTCCGTACAGTAAGTATTGAGTATCGATTACTAGGGTATTCACATAAAGCGCGGTATTACGCGGGAAAAAATTCAACCATAGAACAATTTGGCAAAAATTTTTGTAGGCGTATATGGCAGAAAAATTGCAGTAATGTCAGTGAGATTCAAACACCTTACGCAAACTCATTTGTTAATACGTACACCACGTTTGGCATTGAAACAAGGACGATACTCTCAGAATTAATTTTTAACATACGCCACTGAAACGGCATTCTCCGAAATTCCGAAAGCTCCCACGTGAACAAACAATTTTTCGTTTGCGAAATATTCTAGCAATTTACTGTTTTCCATCGAACAAATCAGCACGATTTCTGTCGATGACATTTCAGATGGTCGCGAAAATGGTAGGGACGTTTGGCATGGAATGACCCATATATAAATAACTTGTCCTTAGTGTGCTGGGATGATGTATGACACATGGTCGAGTTGGCGAACGTGGCGCGGTGCGGAGCGAAGGGCAGCAGGTTCGAATCCCCGGTCGAGATTCCGAAATCTATTTTTATGATTTATTTTTCTTTGCGGCACTTTTCAGTCTCGCTCTCTCTGCACATACGCACACACAGACATATATATATATATATATATATATACACAGAGCGCGAAAATCTACCGACAGTGTCCATATAGTTGCCGTCTGAATAAAATAACGCCCAGTAACTTTCCAGTCTGTACACGTTCCATCAAAGCCCCTTGAAATGTGAGCTGCGTATGGCGGAGAATACAACGGATTTGTGGTCGAAAAATAGTCTACTTTGCTTTTTGGTATTCAATTCCATACTATTTTTTACGACCATGACAGCAAATTGCTAAGCCAAAGGCAGTGATGTATACAGGGTGTCCCAACTATAAAAAAAAGCAGGAACGGCTTTTGGCGAAGCAAACCTAGTACATAATTAATGTTCCCAGTACACTGTAGTATACGCTTCTATGTTTTTTGTTAGCGAGATTGATTAATTAGTCATCATTGTGTTTCCAACTCCACTAGTAGTCAGCTGGTTATCAATATGTGAATATATGTAGGCATGCTGAAATGCCATCTAACTGATATTCAGCAACGTACTAATGGCATGCTAATTCTTTTCCGGCTGATAAAGAAAGCCTACGAAATATTAAAATATCACGTGACCACAGTCCCACCCGCAAAAGAAAGCAGCGCCCTCAAAGTAGCTTGCTGAAAGCAACCGCTTTTCCTTTTGTCAATTGCCAGAGACAGTATTACGCACTTTGGCAAGGGTACGAGAAGAGCGCCAACCGCATTCGTCGCAGTTTTGCCGGGATCCCTCGCAATCAATTGTACGCCACTATCGTTATCCGTATCGCATGGTCCACTGTTCTTATCGATAACGCGGCCGAATCACTGTTCAGATTACGGCTGACTCAGACCAAAGCGGCGCGTTTATTTGACGTGGGAGTGTATACAGGGTGACTCATACGTTTTCCTTCACTTGTCGCCTCACCGTGAGCCAGTTTGAGGGCGCTGCTTCCTGCCGCGCACCGCAGTCAAGTGACGTGTCACGTTTCAGATTTCGCGGGCTTTCTTTATTAACCAAAAAAAAAAAGCGAGCATGCAGTTAGTACGTTGTTGAAAATAGCGCACTTAGATTTCACTTGAACATGTCTACGTATGCCTCATCGACCTTTTATTGATTATGTGAGTACTTGTAGGGTTAGAAGCATAATTAGGACTAATTAATCAAGCCACATTAATGAAAAAAATTGTACAGGCTACTAAAGTTTACTGGAAACAATATGCACTAGGTGTGCTTATCGTAACGACGTCCCCTCTTTTTTTAAATCGTGCAAAGTGATATCTGGGACGCCCTGTATAGAACATGAACAGTCCCTTACTTTTCATTTTTTTTATTATTCGTGCGAAATCTTCAAAAACGATGTGAACGCGCAGAAATGAAGTGAATGCACCTAGTCTGGTCGCGTGATATTTGTTATTTGATGCCGCGAAGAAGAAGCGAATGAGTAGCGGTCGCCGTCACGGGATTCTGGCGCACAAAAAAAAAAAAAAAAAAGAAAAATCGGAAACGCCAACGCCGCAAAAACGAAGTCAGCGCCAATCTCGCACGGGCTGAGGGAAGCTTGAAAGGTCACGTGGTTTTTTTTTTGTTATTTCACCCATGGAAACGCCGCAAAGATGACATACAGGCGTAGCTCGTGCGCTTCGCTTTATTTTTTTTTTTGCCGTGTTTTTGTTTGTTTGTGGTTTGTATCACTAGCGAGTTATTTCCGAAACGATTCATTTCCCAACTTTCTAAAGCAAGGTACCGCCAAATTCATGATCGGTCGTGAGCTTACTCAGCAACAGCGTACCAACCACGAGGCATTCATTGCTTTTTGTATGGTACTCCTCTTTTGGCTAAATGTTACGCACGCACGAGACATATAAGGCTTTCGCTTAAAAAAAAAAAAAGCTACGTTTGTGTAAGTCCTTACCGAGGACGCCATATAGTGAGAGCAAAATGATGAAATGAGCGGCCTACTGTGAGCAGGCGACGTGCTGGTGCGTATTAGAGGGGGAAATCCCTTTTGGTGCCTTTCATGCTTCACTGTAAAGACACCGGTAATCTTGAATCGCTGATCAAAAGTTTATGCGACGAGATTGCTCAGAAATAAATCTTCCTCGCGTATTTAAATCCTATGACCCATTCAATTTAAATTAAGGTTTCAAAAGCACATGGAGGTTCAAGTTAATCATTTCTAACACACGTAGCTCGTTTCGCACATAAAGCTGGACCTGATAGCAGGGGCGGCAGCTTCTAATGTTTCCTTCTTCATCAGACTTGTTTACGAGCTCATATTGATCCAATGCAGTGGGCAAGCGGGAATTGATTACAGAAAGAGACAGAGACTTACTGTCCAGCCTCCGTCATCAGTATCCATGTCGCAGTATACATCCTGCCCCAAAGTGCCAGCAGCCTTGTGGAACACGGTGTACACTCCGCTTGTGTGTTGGCCATTTCCAAGCAAGTCCGCGCAGTCTCGAGGCATGACGGCATCTAAAAGAGAACAATGACCACGAAGTGAGTTGAGCTTTATACACTTATTTTAAGATCACGTCTTGTTTCGTATGATATAGCTCCCGTCGCATTCGTTTCGCCTCGCTCCATAACGCGGCAAGTGCTGAGAGTATCTATTATGAAACGCCAATATTGTTATTGGTGGCGAGATCGACCTATAGGTGGCAGCACCGTCGCCTCGTTAGTGTGGAAACGGGTATCACGTGGTGTGCAAGTGTACGGGGCTGCTCCTCTCACATTGTGATTCTGCAGAACACTCTTCGTTTTCGACTGTGAGGTTTTGTTCGGTGCCACAGTGCCGTACATACCGCACAAAGCCGGGGATACGCTTCCGTTTTTATCTCACCGACGCGGAACGTACGTCGTAAAGTTTGGCTCGTTAGGCTTCGTAACGGCAAGACGCCTTCCCAAGTACGCGATGATCCACAGCAAGCACTGCGACGACGGCGCATTGAAGTGTTCGTGGACGAGAAAGGTGAGCGATAGCTTCGGTACTGTGTGCACTTGTGCTTGTTACTGCTGTGCACTACGAGCGTGAAGACGATGCTGGGGAAAACTTCGGCAGGGGTTCCAATCATGATTCCCCTGTGCTTTGATTGTCATTCACATCGAGAATCAATCCAGAAGAAATAAAAAAATTAATTCACGGAATTTATTCTTTGTCCTTCATATACCGTCTGCGCTGCGAATGCAGTGTTAGTTCGCGCTCAGCTGCGAGTCTATTTAAACGAGTGTCCCCGATCCCTGTCGTAGTTTGCATATCTTCCGTTGTGTTTACAGAGCTAAGATAGCAGTTCTCAGTTCTGCAGAGTGAATACGACCACCGAAACGCGGAAAGTGTGTTTGCATGATCTGGTGCATAGTAAGGAGTATCGTTTTGGGAGCCCTGACACGCCACGTAAGCGATGAAAATGCGCGAGCGTGTTTATTGCCACTGCTGATCTTGACATATATTTTCTCGCTGTCTCTCTTTGTTTATGGGTTCTTGCGGAAGTGGTTGAGGCCTGACGCACTTCCGACATTGTATTTTGGAAGTGAAGTCAATGTCTGGGTAGTGTTGTCAATATACATACCTTAGGGAAGCATTGTAGCTCAGTTATGGGGGTAGGTCCATATTTATGCTTTACAGTGTACTTTGCGTTCTGTCCCCATAATTGGGGCAAGTCAGTTTTTGATAGAAGGGTAAATTGCCCTACTTTCTTGATGTGCAACAGCACAGTAACACAGTGCTTGCACTTGTGAGATGTGCCGAAAGGAAAAGTAAGCAACATATTGTTCAGTCTACTGTTAATATTTACTAGGTGTCACTGATTTCAGAAAACTCACAGGGTCCCCTATGCATTCAGCTAAGACGACTCGAAGGCGAAAGCCATCTTTTTTTTTTCTTCAGTCAATGTATTCATCTTGTACTCCCCCCGTGAACCTTTCTGCACGCCACCTAGTTTAGCACTACCTCCTTGATCGTCGGCCAATCACGGAGGCAGTGCGTCAGGGAAATCGAGGAGGCAGATATTGCTCGCGCACGAGCAATATCTACCTCCTCGATTTCCCTGACGCACGCGTCTTTGTGCTGAGAAAGAATGCCACTTTTTTTTTAAAACTCAGGATTGCGTGCTTTAGTACGCCTGCTCGTAGACTTATTACTACACTGCAAACCGTTTCACACCCTTATAGGTGTATTTGCGATAAAACACCTATCGTACACCCTTTTTCTGTCAATATTATCCGAAAGGGTGTAATGTCTTATTTGCACACCCTTCGCACACCCCTTTTTATTTTTGGGTGTACAATGGGTGTATGTTCTGTTAAACACCCATGGGTGTTCTTTCTGTTAAACACCCATGGGTGTTCTTTCTGTTAAACACCCATGGTGTTCGATTCACGCAGTGAATTGACCCATAGGTGTAAACAGGTATCGTTGTACTGCTGAATGCAATTAACTGAGACACTGAACACCACGGGCAACGCCTCCTGAAACCACGGGTCACCACCCTGTTCGACAAGAGCGTCTTGGTACAGGATACTGTTTCACGAGGCACCTGAGTGTGAAGCTACCTGCTCGTGAATCAGTAATGGTTCACCTTGGTCTGCTAAGCTTGCCACTCAATTTTCATTCTTTTAGTTGTGCATCACAAGTCTGCTGTTATTGCAAAGACGCATGTATTTTGCCTACTTTATCAGGCAAGTGGTAGTGAAAATAAAATATAGCATTGTCGTGCCTGAGGTTCTGAATGCAGTGAGTCAACTGATGTTACTTACTTTGAGCTCACATATATTTAAGCCTTTACATCCCGATTTATTTTTGAGAAATCGTTTCCAAAATAATTTTATTTATTGCTCGATTGGATTGACACGTTGAATGAATGCCCGAAATACATTCGGAATAATATATGTATTTGTTTAGCATTCATAAGCATTTGTTCAGTTTAGAGACAGTTGGCTTCACTGCACTGTGATCATCGCAAACACCTCTCCTAACGCTTAATCTATAGCATATATACACAGTGAAATTTCGTTGATACGATTCTGCATAATACGTTTTTCAGCCTAATACATTTTCGTTTTTATTCCCTGCCAACATCCCCTGAAAATAGTGCATTTTCATGCGTTTAATACCATCACATTTTTGCCAAAACTGGATAACACGACCGCGAAAGTGGATCTTGACCGATATATCGAGAAATCCTGCGTTTATTCCTCGGTATGCCAGCTCGCACCGCGTTCCAACAGCCCACGATCTGCGCGTAGCAGAGCCGCTGAGGCCACAGCAGCATCAGTTTAGCGGCGTAAACATCGCTGCTAGGCGATCTTTTCTTTGAGATTATATATATATACATATATATTGCCG
Organism: Rhipicephalus sanguineus; assembly: GCF_013339695.2. Lineage (NCBI taxonomy): Eukaryota > Metazoa > Arthropoda > Arachnida > Ixodida > Ixodidae > Rhipicephalus > Rhipicephalus sanguineus. Next base: position 113,622,386 of record NC_051179.1, read on the forward strand.
CTTTGGGAGGGCCCCCCCCCCCCCTCCAGTGAAGGAAGACTTTAAGCCCTGCTTGTAGTCATGCAATCTTACTGTGTCGTCGCAATGCTTACTGCGATTTGAATACACTGTGTAAAGCATAACAAAACATAACACTGCCGCAGAAAGAAAGCTGCGCCCACGCGTCCCAACAACGGCTGGGGCGCCACCTCCTCGGCCGGCACAGCCGCCGCGCGTGCGCAGCGCGCGGAGCAGCTCTATCCCCACGTGACTTATGCAACGCGCTCAGACACACCAAGGTCGATTCAAATAGGTCGCGAAGCTTCAGCCGAAAAACGGTTCAGAACCTATTGCAAACGACATCAGCAAGGGGAGTTATGGGTGCTGCGATTGAAGCGCGACTATGTTTGGAGGGAACAAACACTAAGAGCGAAAAACCAAGTTTTATTCAAACGTAAAGCAATCTTTATGTTTTACAAATTACATTTATTTCCCGAACAATATTATGTAGGTGCAATGTGCCAAGAATCTACGACAGTGTTTATTTCTTACGAAAAACCCTTTTTCTTAGCGCCCCCTGAAGAGAGGCGCACGTCATTGTCATTCAGTGTAGCCCTTGCGGTGCATGGAAAGGCGCGCTCGTAAGTTCGTCTGCGGCGACACGCCCCCTCAGGTGTTCTGGTGTTTAGCACTTGCATGCGTTCTGTGAATTATTGTGGTGAGAATTTGATTTTCGTGTGCGCGAAGTTGCGAGGTGCGTTTCATCGTTGGTGAACGTGTTGGCTACGGTGTTCAACGGACAACGGCACGAGGCGGCTAACATTTCACGCCGAACGCTTTCCTCGGTACTCGCGGAAGCGATGTGGTGTTCCAAGGATGCAATAGCAACACGTGTGCGCCTGGCGAGCCCTCTCTTCTAGATAAGACACCGGGGCAACGGTTCGGAATAGCGTGCTTGCTGAATTTTCATGGATCAGTATTCCTGCTGCCCGGTTTCCTTCGTGAACACGCGGTGCCTACTTTATTTCCTGTTATCGGTGAGCAGATCCTTATCTGTCGCGCTACAATTCGCATGTCGTGACACGTTACACGTAAGGTTAATTTATCGGAACAAAAGGCAAAACATAGTGCACGTAGTGTACGCACTTTTTGAACTTATTACGACATTTGTTGCTCATATTGTAGTGTGTGTTAAATTGCGTTAATGTGACCATTGAATAAAACTGAAATATCATTATTTTGGCGTGACCAGGCGTCATTTCTTCTCGTTAGAACTGAAGCACACATGCAATGCGCTCTTTAAGTCCCCTGCGCATGTGAGAAGCAAATAAGCAACGCTGCAAACATGAGAGGTACGCTGCTGCCTACTTTATTCACGCTGTGGAAGATGACACGAACGCAGAATAAAAGCTCACAGAATAAAGTTTCCTGGTAAAACCAAGGCGAATTGCACGACGGTACACTTAAACACCACTGTTTAGTCACGGGTTGACATTAGTTTAGCTAGCGTTGGCTTCAAGCGCATTCGCCAAGAGCTTGCCGGCTCGCCGTCGCGCGAGTCCTTAGCGATCAGGGGCCTAAGAGAAATATTGTGAGGTGAAATTTCGCGCTAGTGCCAACAAAATGACGTCCCTTTTTTACCGGATATTGCGTCACATCCGCTTTATTTTATGTTCCGCCGGAAGTGTTCCCTCCTCACACAGATGGCGCTAAGCCCCATGAGCAGCCGATGAGCAGCCATTTTCTGAACGTATGGGCTTCTATGGAAGCTTCGCTACCATTGGACACACCGCCGGACTCTACCGTTTTCTGCGTGTGTTGTGCATCGCCTCCCGATCGGTCGAGTTTTGCAGTCGGTGTTTCGGTTGTTTGAAGTGAGCCTGCGCTGTGTGCTCGTCCTTTACCTTCTGCCAGTGCTGCTTATTACGAAGATGCACTATACTCAAAGGGAGACCTGCAGCTTCATATCGTGGAGCACTCGAACTGAAACGGTATGTACCACTATCACGTTGCTACGGCGAGCGCTTTGTTAACTCCGAGAGAGCGATCTAATGCCGTTAACTAAGCTTTTCTTAACTGGTTGACGATCGGTGAGCGTTTGTTAACGTAGCGAGCATATGTGAGTGTATTGTTTCATCGGGATGAAGGCAAAGTTGTGTGACAGGCGCGGGCAAGCTTTGCTTTGTTTGGTGTTGAAAGCAGTGTGCGCATGCTGGGCTGTGATTCGGAGGGGGATTTGAACGCAGTTGTGGCGGTGCCCTCCTGTCGGCGGTGGTGTTGGAAGGGGGCCCTGCTCTCGATGAAGCACTATTTTGATTTAAGAATAGTTGGGTTGTGACGGCGCCTGTTACCTCTAAGCGTCAAGCGTGTCTAAGGCGCGTATGCTTCGGCGTGTTGGTAATCCAAGTGCATTTTTTTTTTCGCACAAGAAAAAAAAAAAAAACCCAGGACAGAAAATAACGACATGGTGTCCGCGTCGTTCTTTTCCGTCCTTGTTCGTTTTGTGCGCTAAAAATACCGTGATGCTCGGGTTGATGCGTGTGGGTCATTTTAACGCAGCATGTTGCTTCGTTTTAGGTACGCCGCGCGAAGCTCGCCGAAGTGCTAATACATTCCGTTTCGTTAAATTCGTACCGATGTTTTAATTCATCCGTAACATAAGTTGCCTGATAATGCCTGCACCCGTGCATGGGGAGCCGTTCGTAAAACTTGACTTAGTATTCGAATGAATTTTTCATGTCTATGTGTGGCCGAATCGCCTTACCTACCTGAACTGTGCAAGCGCTAGTTCGAGCATCAGTGTGCACTTAGACGGGCGCAGGGTTCCCCATCAGGGAGGAGGGGAGTAGGAAGCTTAATCGCTGCCCCCCTCCCCCCCCCCCTTACTAAAAACTCAAAGTATGGGGGCAGACTTCGCCCCCCCCCTCTGTCTGAATTGACTGGGGGGGGGCGCCCCCCCCCCCAGTCAATTCGTGCGTACGCCTGAATGCCCGCGTTCGAGCACAATTTATTTTATTCTGTTTGTTTCCATTATGTCTAGCTTTCTTTATTTTGTTGTGGTTATTAAGAGTTATATGCGCCTCGCCTCGCTTTGGCGTTGTAACTTCGCTAAATACTTTTACGTGTACAAACATTAAAAAACGCAGTTTGTGCGATTACCTCCAATGATATTATTTGGTAAATGACAAGCCTAATGATTTATCAGATATTTTAAATTCTCCAATCATCTTCAAGGCTGCAAGTTACAGCCATGAAGAGAAGTCCTTCTGCATAGTTTTGTTTTATACGCTTTCTATCTCTGTGCAGGAATCCTTCATGCCACTAAAGAATGCTCCTTTTTCTTTAAAAATGCGGATGATATTTGTCAAATAGTACTTTCTCTTTCCCAAACAAGCAAATTGCACGTAGAAAAGCTGTTAATTCTCTCCAGTTACTTATGGGGCATGTTATGAGCTTCATATTTGGATGGTACTATCGTGAGCAATATGAGCTCGAACACGCGAGCGCGTGGCGAACAGCCTTGAATCTTACGTCGGCTGATTCGCAGCGGTGGCTGTCGGAAACAAAGTGGAAAGGGCGCCGTGCTTCCACTAGCTGTTGACCCTCCCGCTTCGATATTGTTGATGCGAAACAGCATCTTATAAAGTGTCAGTGGCCGCTAGCGGTGATATGAATTCCTATCAACGCGAACAGCCACATCAGACTAGGTAGCTGCTGAGATATCGGCTGTGACGTAGCCTGCCACGATGCGCAGGCCATGCTTGCGCATCGGTATCTCGGTGGTGTCGGCTGAGGATTTTGCTGCGCCTCATTTATTTATTTTGTTATCATTGCTATCGGTCATTGGCACGCAATCAGCGACATCTCGCAGCAATGCTAGCGAGGCGGGAGTACCAACAGTCAGCGGAACAGCGCCCCCCCCCCCCCTCTCCCCTCCAGTTTCGGCAGCGCCATCCGCGTATCACCCTATCTCAGTTTTAAGGCTATTTTCCACGTGCTCGCATGTTCGAGCTCATATTACTCACGATAGTACACGGTACAGAAACTGTTATTTACTGAAACAAATAATTGAAGTCTGCGTAGCGCTTTCCAGACAATGATCTTTTTTATTTTTTATCATGCAGGGAGAGAGCGTTCCAATAACACCTTGCATTGTCTACGATGGCCCCGATCTTCCCTATGCAAGCAAGCTTTTCCTCCATGTGGACACAGAACTACTCTTCAGTGTGTCCAATGCCGAAGAATGAGTAGCTGCACTCATGGCAGCACATTGGCTGTTAAATATCGACTGCCATCACAAGGCGTTCAACGTTCTCGTCGCTGTTGAATGGCTCCTTCTTGGCCAGTGGGTAATGACTCCGAGGACACAAGTAGTAAAGCTCTTGAACATTTTCAAGAAAGCCTAGAAAATAGGCCTTAGCTCTGCTAAAGTATGTTGCCACCTGTGATTAACTCGAGCCTAAGCCATAAAGGTATATATTCATATGGTAACGAGTAGTTATTTCTTTTACATTATACAGATACGAATACTATGGCGGTACTAGTATTTCATTTCAATTTCTTGCTCATTTTCTTGTGACATTTTAATACAAGCCATTTTGTCTCTGCCAATTTCAACATGTTCTCGCTGGTCATTCCACTTTGTGGTTATTGGCTTAGTTTTTATATTCAAAGGACTTTGTGACTTTTTTTGCAGTAGTTTTAATAATTGAGATCTTTTGCTATTGAAACTTTAGCTTAACAAATTTCCAGTACTTGTCAGTGAAATCAGTACATCCTTTATTGTTTTAAAATTTATTTTTGACCTATATGACAACTTTAAGTTTTGTCAATATTTTTTAAAAGAAATAAATACTAGTTTTATTCAATTACCAATGATTCTGTTGTCTTTGCTTGGAAAAGGATAATCTTTCAATTTCTCTGAACATGCCCGTGTAAAATTTGATTCTACTGTTGTTATGTAGGTAATGCTTCTGCAGTGCTGTCGTGGTCATAACGTCCCTATTCCCATGCATTTCCTGCATATTACCGCATTCAGCATGCGCAGCAACGTGCGCGTCATGGCCCGACTGCTCATTTTTTTGTGTTGGAGCCACAATCCATTGCTTTTGAGAAAGTGGGAAAGATTTCATGATTCCAGCATTGTGCACAGTTTTCTACTTCACTCATGTACTTTCCCAGAAAAGAGATAATATGGAGGCCTGCTGTGGAAAACGACACTGAGGCCTTATATTGTTGCGTAAGTTGTCACGGAGCATTGATACCCTGCTCGTGTATCAGCTACAGCTGTGTTATGGCAGTGTTTACCCTACTAAAAAAGTCGACAACAGGCACAATGGTGTGGGCACTGCTGGAATTTTGAAATATTATCAATCCACTTTCTCATCAAGGGATTGCACATTTCTGAACTATCTCCTTAACAGGAGAACGACCAGACCGTACCTTGTGTGTTCCAGTTGATTCCAAACACATACACTGAACTGATGTTATGCGGCCCATTTAAGACGATGGCACTTTATTTTATCAACTGCATAAGTGCAGGTATAAGAAGTGGCACCAATATTTCCCTTCTTGGGAAGGGCAACTACAGTGGGAAAATTCATTCTGGGGTGCGCCCAAAGGAACCAGATGTCTGTAGTGCCCCAAGGGGGCTGACAGGGAAGAAGGTTCATTTGTGCTTCTCCCTGTAACTGCTACCTTTTCGAGGGAGTTTTTATCTATTACACCCCACTTTCACGGGTGTAGCTTGTTCTAAGACCCATACTGCACTATACGGCTGTGTTACAATGAAGCATGTTAAATTGAATTCCTCATTATGAAGCGGAAATGACGCCCTTGCTTCATATTTTGACACAAACACCTTGGTCGTTTGTGCTCCATGTCATTTGTGCTCTTTGTTTGGCGGCATACGCGATGCCGCTCTGCACACTCGAGAAAGGTCATTGAATACCATAGAATTTGTCTCGGATGTACGAGCTCTGTGTTTATTAAAGCTTGACTTTATTTTGTACTATTGGATAACTGTGTGAACATCTTGCAATATGTGTCAACACATTTTAGGTAATTACTTTGTATTCAGTCTCGATTGCACTGTATATGTAAGGGCCATATATGCTGTGCTTCATATGCACCATAAAATCAGTGCTGCTGCCAGGATTTTCCCTCTGTGGCAGGAGCCACTATAATAGGTCATGCGCCCTTGAAAGGACTAGCTGAAGGGTGAGCTTTCTAGCGTTTCAATGGGAGCCAACTGGGGGGGGAACCACTGGAATTATGGAAATTTTTGCCTGGGTGTTTCGGTGTAATTGTGCATAAACACCCTAACGCCCCTTTTCTCGTTTGGGTGTAATGTGCTTTTACACCGTACACCCTTTTTTTTTCATTTGGGTGTAATATGCTTTTACACCCAACCACACCCATTGGGTGAAAGTTTGAAATTACACCCATTGTATAGGTGTAATCCTGCTTGGTACACCTATTTTTTGGGGTGTAGGGGTGTGAGTTTTAGACACCAAGTTATACCCATACGGGTGTAAAGTGGTTTACAGTGTAGAGCTGTGCGAATAGCAAAATTTTGGGTGCGAAGCGAATTCGAATATTGAAGTGTGAGTGCGAATCGAATCGAATATTTTTCAAATATTTTTCGAATATTTCTAGAATATTTTTCGAATATTTCGAAGCGAAATTGCAGTTAGAGAGGATTCCTAAGCATATTTTTATGAGATAGCAACAGGAAAGTGTTTCTTTTCGCTAGGTTGATGAAGCACAGACGGGATGGTGTTACATAGTTTTATTATAGAGAATGAGGCAATGTAGAGCTCGAATTCTATTTATGTACATGATTTGGTGCAACCAAAGTGTTGCCGACAACACTTAACACGTGACAGGCAAAGATTACGTTTCCTCAGCCACATCAGTTGGGCTTCCACAGAACTTGAAAGAGAGGGCTCTTCCAAGTTCTGTGAAAGCCCAACTGATGTGGCGGACAAGGGTGTGCTCCCTTCAAGTCCGGAGTTCCAAACCTGCCTCGTAGACGTCAATATATAAGAACATCTGAAATTTTGGATGCTAAAAAAGCTTCGGCTTCCGATTTTTCGGACTTCCTGCCCAAATTTTAGCTCCCAAACAGCATTAATTGAGCCCCCACCTCTGCGACATCTTTCATCTCCATGTTGGAACCAGCGTTTTCTTGACCGTAGCAGAGCTTGAAAGACAGCTTTTCCGCAATACCGAAGTGTGATGAGGTGAAGCATTTTAAAAATCTGATGGGGTCACTTTCAATCTGACGTTGACTGTATTTGTTTTGGGGAAGTTCGAATAGTTCGAATAGTAAAATTCCAGTGCGAATCGAATCGAATAGCAAACCTTATTCGAAAAATATTCGAAATTTCGAATATTCGCACACCCCTACTTATCACTATCGTTACCACAGTGTCAGCTAAGCTGGCGCTGGTTACCGTCACATGTATACTTGTGCTCCTTTAGTCTGGTGTTTACGCGTCATGCACAATAAACAGTTTGAAAGCAGCGCTCTTTACACTGAAGCCCTGCCGCTGTCTTCTCCACTTTTTTCGTTCTGTTACACGAGTTGCAAAAGACAACCAATGCGGCTGTATTTTCGAAGGCATTCAAATTGTGGTTGCGTCTAATTGGAATCTGGATCGCCGACTAACGCTGAATATACAATATTAGCCAAATAACTGCGATTCAAATTTAAAACTGGTTACCGTAATGTACGTTATTTTGTATCGAACGCCAATATTTTTATTTCGAACCAATTCATAATTTCTCAGCTGATGTTCCAGCTGCGTCTAGGATGTAGGCCGAAGTGCTATCATATGTCCTTAGAGATAGGCGCTCTTTACACGGAACTAGACCGGCCGATGGGCCGAACACACTGATTTAGAAGGGGATGGAGCATGGAAAAAGCCAGCGTCTCTAAGATTTTATGTTGTACTTATGACGTCCAGCAACAAGAGATATAGACATTTACCCTGAAGATGAGTCTCGAAGTCCTTTGCTAACTGCTGTATGCGATGTCGAATGCTGCCGAACGAAGCCCTTGTCTTCGGTTCTGAGAGTGCGGTCCTTGCCGCGGCAGCGATGATGCAGACAATAACGACTGTACGTGTCATAGTGTGCTGTGCCGGGTACCTGTATGGTGGGAAGAACGTAATTTCGTTGTAAAAGACGTAGTTAATACACACGAAAAAAAAAAAAAAACGTTATCTAATGTTTACGTTCCATCAATCCGCAATGCTACACTGAAGCAGCGCAGTGCGTGCGCCACTCGCCATAGGCCGACTGCAGCCTGTACATTTATAAAAACTTGACTACTCGTGAGAAACCGCGGAGTTATATTTTACTGCAGATTTAGTTACCAGAGATTCAACGCAGCCACTGTGGCTGAACGCTAAAAAAAAGTCATTTTCGCCGAGTCCGAACTTGGCTGCAGAAAGCAATCCGAGTGAGAAGAAGCGCGTCGTAGCTATTCTTTACTGCCAAAATTTATCGCACGGAATAAACTTGGAAGTAGTATGGCGTTAATGTTGCTTCTACGGCTGCCACTAAGATGTGTAACATATATACCGCCGTGCAGAGATAGAATAAGCAGGCAGTGGACAAATGTGAGACTGAAATTTGTTTCGTTAGGCACGCCAACAACTTTACTGGCAGCCGTACAGGTGTGGTGTATAGGGTTCCTTTCGGATGCGGCCGCTTCTACGCGGGACAGACGGGCCGCTGTGGCAACGAAATACTATGGGAGCCTAAGGGGCTGTTAACCGCAGGCTCCCCATCAAATGTTTCGTTACATTGTCGAGACGGTAGTGAACGCCGAAAATTCGATTAGTGTGCTGTCTTATGCAGGCCCAAGAACGAACGAAATCGTCTAACTGTTGAGGCCTGACATATCGTAAGCACTGGAAACACATGCGTCAGCCAGCCTTGGATTATCTTGCACAAAAAACAAATGAAAAGCTTAGGAACTTATCTCTGACGGTCAACCCCGCGTGTACCAGATTGGCAAGTGGCGCTGCCCAATATGCAGATGCGCAGATAAGTTCTTTGTGTACTTTCTTTTCCGCCCCAGTGCGCGCTTTCTGTTGACGGTGTCTAGTTGCGTTGTCCGCTTCTCTCGTGTCCGTGTTTGCGCGCCTTAATTTTTTTTATGATGAATTATTACCAACTAGTTCTCCGTTCTGTTGTCTATGTGATGGTTGTTTCATCATAAATAGTGAAAGAGTAACGATCTCGATGGCGAACGGCTGTTCTTTAAATATAGCCGTTGATGAGTTACTTGACCTTCGAGATTAGCGAGAATATTGCAACTGAAGCGAGGACAGGCAATAGATTGACGAAGAATTCTTTCAGAAGGATTGGTCTTAACCCAAAAGGGAGCGCCTACCGCAACGCGGATATTTGCGGCAATAGTTTTTTATGGGTGAGTTGGTTCGTCATGGAGGAAGGAAGGACCAGCGCGAACAGACACCTGCAAGTGAAACGGCACGTGCACACAAGCGCGACTGACGACTGGATTTACTGGAAAAACAACGCAGCTTATAAATTACCGAGTGAAGCATAGGAAATAAAGAGGAATAAGATAGGAAGTTTTAAAGCGGAAATTTCAAACCGGGCCACACAACCTGCGCACTTACTGACGTGCGCAACTAAATGTGCGCACGTCTGTAACCACAAAACACCCTTTGTCCAGTGTTCCGCGGGAGTGGTATATTGCGTTATCATTTCATGTGCGATGTCCTACGCCGGCAAAACTGGACGCTATGTCAATGACGGTAAGGGGAACACGCACACAAATCGGAGAAACGGAATGAGAAGTACACCCATTTAGTTGCGCGCAGCAATAAGTGCACATGTCGCGTCGTCCGGTTAGAAAGGGCGACGTTTCTAAGTGAAAGTAAAGGCAAGGCTGCGCGCCTCATTCTAGAAGCCGATCATCTTAAGAAATTTGGTAAGTGCTTTTAGGGCCCCTTCTCTTGCTCACGTTGTTGCTGAAATTCGTCTTCTGGATGCGGCTATTGGCTTTCGGATTTCAGAGGAAAATTAAAAATGACGTTTTCTTGCGCTCTTTCCTTGGTTGGCGTTTTTGCGCGTTGAATTGTTGACACGCTGTAAACCGTGTTATTTCAATCCTGTTTATTTCCCGTGCTTTATTATGGCATTTATAAGATTTGTTATTCTGCCACAAGTTCAGTCGTCAGTCCGCGCCTGTGTGCACGTGTCGTTTCTCTTGTGGGCGTCTGTTCGCGCTGGTACTTACTGCCTCCGCGGACAACCGTGCCCGCGATACAAACGCCATAGAAGCAGCGTTTCGCAGGTATTTTATCTGCTTAAACGGCAATCCGGGTGATATGACGTGCAAAAGAAAACAACTAGGGGTGTGCGAATATCAAAATTTTCGAATACGAATCGAATACGAATATCCACTTTCGAATATCGAATCGAATATCGAATATCAAAGGAAAAATGCCTCCACAGTAACGATATTTTATTTAACATGTAGCTATTTGAAAAAAAGACTAACAGCCTGACTGGCATCAAAACATACACTGCTATCTCCAGAACACAATGTCCAGGCTAACACAATGCACATCACAACACAAGCAAATATCACGGCACAATGAAAGTAGTGACTAGATGTTATCATGAAGAAATATGAGTTGCTCCACATGATCAGGCAGCAGGCGCTCCCTTCTAACAGAGACACCCCCCCCCCCCTGCCACTGAAAAGGCACGCTCGCTTGGAACAGAAGTGGCTGGTATAGGGAGGTACAGGGGTGGTCAAAAGTTCCCAGGCCGCAACGCCCGGCCGCGGAGCAGCAGCTCGCTACTATCGGGGCGCTGCTATCGCAATCACGCCTTGGCGCACGCTGGCGTCCAGCGTGTGCGTGGAGGGAGGGGGGGTGCATCCCTCTCTCTTTGTTGTTGTATGTCATAAGAAGCTAGGTATGAACTACTAGTGTGCAGCGCTGCTTATTCCACTAAGGTGTTCCAACTAGCCCAAACACAAGCTCTTCTGAATAGCTTCGACCATGCTCGTATGCAGCGAATTGGCCTGCGCAGACGGCTGATAGAACCACCGCAGTGCCAATGGAAAGTTAAACGCAAGATATTGTTTTCCAGGCAGCCTAAAACCACGGTAATGTATATGGTGCCTAGCTAAATGTGGCCGCAATGATGATGCGTCAGTTTTCCGGAAGACTGCCGCCTCGCTACACGCTGCACAATAGTGAAGCACCGAAGAGCGGACAGTGAGGGAACATGACGCACCAAGTTTATACGTCGCTTTCTTATCAAGGAGAGCAAGAAAGGGAGAGCGATGCACTCCCTCCTCCTCCCCCCCCCCCCCCAATTCACGCACACGCTCGACGCCAGCGTGCGCCAAGGAGTGATTGCGGTGATAGCGTCCCGATAGTAGCGAGCTGCTGCTGCTCGGCCGGGCGTTGCGGCCTGGGAACTTTTGACCACCCCTGTACATGGGGCAAAGCTTTGCCAGACTGGGTTATCTGAAGGTGCCAGTCCGCCACCAGTCACATGGGTCACTGTCTTTCTTCAGAAGTGGTCCCGCACAGTGAACGAGTGGTAGTGCCGAACGTTACGGCCGCATAATATTGTCGCGATGCAACGTGAGGAAAAGACAAGAAGACCTTTCGGCAGCGAAACAGCGTGTTGAAAATCAGCTGAACAGGCGGAACGTCTTCTTCGTCTTCAACTAATCACAGCCCCACTAGATGGTGTCCGTTAAAGCCCCCCATCGTCGTCGTCGTCCACATGTAGTATACACGCGTCATTTGCCTCTCCCTAAAGGAGCATCGCCCCGATGCTAAATCAGAAATGCAGCTTTTTTTTTAAACAAAGGTCTCGCACAATCACTCGCTGACATATGGCTTCATGCGCATAACATGCACAAGTTCAGGACGGTGCTGGGTACGCTTCGTACAATGGGGACTGTCGGGGACGACTTCGTAGGTGACATCACTCAGGCGTCGCAATACTCGGTATGGTCCGAAGTATCGCCTTAACAGCTTTTCGGATAGTCCTCGTTTCCGTATGGGCGTCCAAACCCATACTCTGTCGTCGGCTTGGTAAACAACTGTTCTGCGGTGAGCATTGTAGCGGCCTGCGTCGTAGTCTTGTTGCTGGCGGATCCGCAAGCGGGCAAGTTGCCTAGCTTCTTCCGCGCGTTGCGTAAACACATCGGCGTCGGTGTCAGTGTCGTCACATTCGTGCGGTAGCATCGCGTCCAGCATAGTCCGCACCTCCCGTCCGTGAACGAGGCTGAACGGAGTCATGCGAGTCGTTTCTTGCTTGGCCGTGTTGTACGCAAACGTGATATAAGGCAAGATTTCGTCCCAATTTTTATGTTCAACGTCAACGTACATTGAAAGCATGTCTTCAATCGTTTTGTTTAGACGCTCTGTTAACCCGTTCGTTTGCGGGTGGTAGGCGGTGGTTTTACGATGAGTTGTTCCACTCAGCATCAAGACGTGATCCAAAAGAGCTGCCGTAAATGCGGTTCCTCTGTCTGTGATCACGACAGTTGGTGCACCATGCCTCAGTACAACGTTCTCGACGAAAAATCGTGCAACCTCCGCTGCTGTGTTTCTCTGAATAGCCTTTGTTTCGGCATAACGGGTGAGGTAGTCGGTCGCGACGATAACCCAGCGGTTTCCTGCACTTGAAGTTGGAAGTGGACCCAAAATATCCATTCCAATTTGGTCAAACGGTGTTCGTGGGACCTGAACGGGTTGCAGGAGGCCAGCTGGCTTAGTCGGGGGTGACTTGCGTCGCTGGCAGTCGAGGCAAGTACGAACGTGGTGCTTCACGGATGTGGTGAGTCGTGGCCAGTAGTACCTTTGCTGTACTCTGGCCAATGTTCGCGTGTAGCCTAAGTGGCCAGAAGTCACCTCGTTGTGGCATGCCTGAAGTACTTCGGTGCGAAGTGATGCCGGGATGACGAGCAAATAGGTGGATCCGGTCGACGAAAAGTTTCTTTTGTAGAGTACTCTGTCTCGCAAACAAAACGATGACAATACTCTTGCGGAAACCCTAGGTGCTTTCTGAGATCTTCCGTCTAAGTAATTAATTAGACCAAGCAACTCAGGGTCGTCACGTTGCTGCTGCGCAATGGCGGACGTGTCGAGAACACCAAGGAATGCTGTTTCCTCCTCATCGGGTAGAACAGCCGACTCAATCGGTGACCGGGACAGACAGTCAGCGTCCATATGTCGCTTCCCCGACTTGTGCACGACCGTCATATCGAACTCCTGGAGCCGCAGACTCTAACGCGCTAATCGCCCGGTAGGATCTTTAAGGTTTGTCAACCAGCACAGAGAATGATGGTCGCTAATAACTTTGAAGGGGCGGCCATACAAATACGGGCGAAATTCGTAACCGCCCATACCACGGCGAGGCATTCCTTCTCAGTCGTGGAGTAATTAGCCTCTGTGCGTGTTAGCGTTCTGCTTGCATAGGCGATTACTCTTTCAGCGTCCTCCTGCCATTGCACAAGGACAGCTCCCAGTCCTACATTGCTGGCATCAGTGTGAAGCATCGTAGGGGCTCCCTCGTCAAAGTGTGCAAGCACCGGAGGCGTTTGTAGACGCTGGCGCAGATCATTAAAAGCAGCTTCCTGCTCCTCTTTCCATTCAAAGGCAACGTCTTCTCTTGTGAGACGAGTTAATGGTGACGCAATGCGTGCGAAGTCCGCGATGAACCGCCGATAATAGGCACAGAGGCCCAGAAGCGCCTGACAGCCTTCTTATCGGACGGGACAGGGAACTGTGCTACGGCTGTAATTTTTTCAGGATCTGGACGAACGCCTTCGTGACTGACGACATGACCAAGGAATTGCAGTTCTTCAAAGCAAAAGTGGCACTTCTCTGGTTTCAATGTTAGACCAGCGGACCGTATGGCTCGTAAAACCACTGCAAGCCTTTCAAGGTGCTCGTTAAATGTTGCGGAAAACACTATGACATCGTCAAGATAGACTAAGCAGGTTTTCCATTTCAACCCAGAAAGCACGGTATCCATGAGCCTTTGAAAGGTAGCAGGCGCCGAGCACAAACCGAAGGGCAAGACTTTAAATTCATATAAGCCATCTGGCGTCCGAAAGCGGTCTTCTCGCGGTCTCTCGGGTCTACCTCGATTTGCCAATATCCGCTCCTCAGGTCCATTGAAGAAAAGTAACGAGCATGTCGAAGTCTGTCGAGAGAGTCATCTATACGGGGGAAGCGGATACACATCTTTCTTGGTCATCTGATTTAGCTTCCTGTAGTCCACGCAAAAGCGGAGGCTGCCGTCCTTTTTCTTGACTAGGACCACTGGCGATGCCCAGGGGCTCTTTGATGGCTGAATGGACGTCATCTTCAAGCATTTTGTCGACTTGTTGTTGTATCGCTTCGCGTTCTTTTGGAGCCACGCGATAAGGGTTCTGGTGAATAGGTCTCGCAGTGTCTTCGGTGATTATCCGATGCTTGGTAAGAGGCGTGCGACCAACTCTTGATGTGGACGAAAAGCAGTCTTGGAATTCCGCTAGTAGCTGAAGGAGTCTCCGTCGCTCGTTATTTGACAAAGTAGTGCTAACGTCAAGAACGGGTGCTGGATCAAGTTTTGGCGCTTGGTCGAGTACCGACAAACAGCCTTGGGCTTCCACGACATCGTCAAAGTAGGCGACGGCCGTGCCTTTCGGGAGGTGTCGGCGCTCAGCACTGAAATTGGTCAGCAGCAAGTCCGTGCGGCCAGCAGTGACACTGACTATACCTCGTGCGACGGAAACGCCGTGGGTAAAGAGGAGCGAGCTTATTTGGTCTGCAACTCCTTCGCCGTCAAACGGGGCATCACCGCCACGGAAACAAGCGTGCATGACCTAGGAGGGAGGACCACATCGTCATCAGTAAGGACGCAGAGGGTTATGTGTCGCCTCCGAACAATCAGCTAGGCCAGGACTGTTGCAGAACGTAATCAAACTGTCCGGATGTTGATGACGGCACCATATTCTCGTAAAAATCCATGCCAAATGATTAGATCTCTGCAGCATGCCGCGAGAACGACGAACGACGCGACGAAAGGAGAACCTCCTATGTCAATTCTCGCTGTGCATCTTCCGGTAGGCATTAGTAACTGGCCGCCTGCCGTTCTGATATGAGGGGCCTGTCCACGGCGTTTTCACTTTCTTGAGCGGACGGCGAGGTCGTGGCTTATAACAGAAAAGTCGGCACCAGTGTCAACTAACGCTGTCACTTTCTGCCCGTCAAGGAGAACAGTAAGGTCGGTGGTCGCAATTTCGTCGATCTCACGTCTTGTCGGCTTTACGGCGTCGTGCACTGGGAAGAATGGGGGCTTTTTATTGTCGTCGTGATGGCCTGCAACCTTACCCCCGGAGGTCGCCGCGCTCAGTTTCCCCGGCGCGGGCTGGGTGACCTCCTTCCATTAAGGTCCGCGAAGATGCGTCGGTGCGAAGAAGGCGAATGCGCGGGAGAGGGAGAGCGTGATCGACGTCCCAAACCCGCCTGGTGAGTAGGCATTGATTCCGCGTCAGTGGTACGGCAGTCGTCAAACTGAGAACGACGGGGCCCTTGAAAAGAAGCGTCGTCGAGGCGTGGTAGGTATTCGTTGGTGGCGCGTCGGCCGTCAAACGATGGTCGAAGAGGTCGAAACGAATCACCGCGATGCCAGCAATGGCGGGAAATATGGCCTGCACCTCCGCAGTTAAAACAAAGTGGTCGCCGGTCTGCTGTGCGCCATGCGTCGGTTTTTCGGATCTGTGGACGTCTGAACATCTCATCTTGCGGCGCTGCCCATGGCGCGGTTGTGGATGGCTGGCGGTACGGCAAGACTGGTGGTCGCCTCAACGTCTCCTCTTGCGGCGGCGACCAAGGTGCTACTGGCGGCTGGCGGTACGTCGGCGGCGATGGCTTAGCGAGTGGTGGGCGTCGAACAGCGGCGGCGTAGCTCATGGGACGCTGCTCGGCATCAGGGTCAGCTGTCGAGAATGCGTGCCGGATTTCGTCGCGCACGACTTCGACGACGGATGCCATGGGTGTTTCAACGTCCGGTGTTCGCAACTTCTGAAGTTCCTCGCGGACAATCTCCCTAATCAGGTCTCGCAAGGCGCTCTGATTGTCAAACGTCATGCTGGCGGCACTGATTGGGGCGCTGCTGGACATTCGATCATACTGCCTGCATCGTTGATGAAGTGCCCGCTCGATAGCCGTAGCTTCCTTGATGAAGTCAGCCACGGTGCTTGGAGGGTTGCGCAGGAGCCCGGCGAAAAGCTGCTCCTTTACACCTCGCATGAGGTAGCTCAATTTCTTTTTCATCCGTCATGTTCGGGTTAGCTCTGCGAAAGAGACGAGTCATATCCTCGGCGAACATCGCGACGGTCTCATTGGGTTTTTGAACCCGTAGCTCCAATAGCTGCTGAGCACGGTCCCGTCGGTCGACGTTGGCGAAGGTATCAACAAACTGCTGTCGGAAGTCGCTCCATGTAGACAGACTGGCTTCTCTATTCTCATACCAAGTACGAGCACTGTCGTCAAGGTAAAAATAGGCGCGGGAGAGCTTTTGCTGATCAGACCACTGATTGATCTTGGCAACACGTTCATAGTGTTCAAGCCAGTCATCAACGTCTTCATGGGCACCGCCACTAAATCGATCAGGCACCAATGGTGGAAAGAGCGTCACCTGGGATGGATTCGGAAGAGGGCTGCCTTGGGGCACCTGTTGCGGGCTGGCGTTGGCCATTGGTAGAGGTATGCGGCGCCTGAGAGAAGGTTCCGGCGAGGGGGTGAGCTCCGGAGAGAGGCCCTCGCAACCTCCGACTGAAGCGATGCACGGGAGTTGTAATAGGTGACAATGCGTTCGGGCTGGTTGAGCGGCTCCCAGTAGGGGTGTGCAGCATCAGGCAGGGTTGCGGTCCAGCACCTCCACCAGTGTCGCGATGCAACGTGAGGAAAAGACAAGAAGACCTTTCGGCAGCGAAACAGCGTGTTGAAAATCAGCTGAACAGGCGGAACGTCTTCTTCGTCTTCAACTAATCACAGCCCCACTAGATGGTGTCCGTTAAAGCCCCCCATCGTCGTCGTCGTCCACATGTAGTATACACGCGTCAATATTGAAAATGTATGGTTACATGATCGCCAACAGCGCTGCACGTCGGAGATGCACCAGCAATAAATCATACGTATTGGGGCGCTCGTCGCAGACAGATATCGTGCCTCCGTGTACTTACGATGTTTATCGCTCCTCTCGGCAACGTTTTATTGCGATAGCACTTATGTGGACAGTCTCGGCTGAATTTTGCCGTCGCCGTCGCCGTCATGCACCGTATATGTATAAGTATGTATATATATAAAACATCCGCAAAGAAAAATAATTCAGAAAAATGCTTCCGAAGCGCGGAATCGAACCAGGGACCTCTTGCTCCGCAGCGAGCGGCGCTAACCGCTACGCCACGAAACGTAGACTTCCACGTAGCTAACGGCGAGCGTTATATACACACCCTTTACCGCTGGACGGACTCGGAGACGGCCGGCGCTTATAAGCGTTCCTTCATTACCAGCGAGATGGCGCTAGGAGCACGACGGGCGCATTTAAAAGTCGTCGGCGAGCTCGCTCGCTTTTTCTCATTGCGCAGGGAGAACCTTGCCCTTCCGCTGTCTGCTCGCGCGGTTTTCTGGCGGTGAGGGGAAGAGGGTTGTTTCAAGCTTTCACCGTGGTGTCCGCGCTCATGTTACGGAGCGTACGAAAGTCACTCGAGCTGAAGGGACGCCGCTAAACGAACAAACAGACGATGAGTGCGAACTATCAAGTGTCACAGCTCGACACTTGAAGCACGCTAGTTTGCTTCGCTGCTTCGGCCGCCTTTGCAACAGGAGCGCTGTTCAAACTGAGAGTATCCATTGGCGAGCCTCACTTCGTATAGCATTAGTTTCTTGCTATCGCATTCATTGCTTCGCCCTTGCGGCGAAACTGTGACTTTTTAGCTATACGAACGCAGCAGAAATGTGGAAGACGAGTTATTTTATGCATGATAATCGAATCGCATATTCGAATTTTTCGAATATTCGAAGTTATCGAATATTCGAAACTTTTCGAATACACGATTTTCGAATCGAATACGAATATTGCAAATGTAATATTCGACGAATATTCGAAACTTTCGAATATTCGCACACCCCTAAAACAACAGAATGCCAGTAACGGGATAACTTAGGATTAAGTACGCACAGGTCACAATGTGTTTTTTTTTTTCGTTCCCTTTAATTTCCATATACCTCATAAGTATTACACTTCAATTCCGTCGGCAAGCAATGACGACAACTTCTTCATTCATTCTTTAATTCTTTAGAATAAAAGCTACAAATCAAGCTCCGTGTACTTTCCTTCGCTTCTTTATCTGTTGGCGCCATATGATTTTGTCCTACGAAAACGGAGCCCTTGATCAGTGTCACTTTATATTCAGGAGATGGGTCGAGTGTTCGGTGTATGTAAAGCCGTAGTCACTTTATGTGGCTGAGCCGCTACCCCTGCGCAGGCATTGACCAACACTTTCCCGTAAGTGAAATGTGTGAAACGATTCGTAACCCAGCGTTATGGCACAGGGAAAAGTGCACCGCATTAGCCAGAGCAATGCTCGCGTCAGCTCAGAAAGCGAAGCCGTTCGCACACCGTACACGCGCACGAGATTTCCAGCGGATCTCTTGCGGCCGTATCTCCTTGCAGCCTGGTCTCCCTAAGAGGGGCGTCCAAAGTGCGATGCTTATCGGTTGCGTTTCCGTTTATTTTCCGATTGGAGGAATCCTTGACATAGATGCGTCTATAACTGTGCTGTGTTCAGATAACGGACGGCGAGAACTACAGTTAGCAGTCTGCGGTAATGCCTTCCACTTATAGATCATCTTTATTGTTGACAACCGTGCACACGTAAATTTGTTCCCATAAAGTATCGAGGATCAGGAGGCCCGAGTCTAAATAGTAAGGCAGAACTCCGATCATAAGTGCACACATATGTGGGTTATAGTAGAGAGAGCAAGTGACACGAACAAGACAGGACATGGAAAACTATTAGAGCCGGAAGGAGATAGCTATGAGAACAGAAAACAATAAGGTAACAGTTAAACCAACGCTAAACAAGTGATAAAACAGCAAATATCACGAGAACAAAAGTGTATAGTAAAGAACAATTCTATTACACTTCGTTACTTAATACGATCGGTAAGATTTACATTGTGATGAGTACCCAGTATAAACGTTGTACATGTGAGATAGTGAAACTGCAATAAAAAAGACTTAATAAATGCCTTACAAAAGATACACATAACTGAAATTAAAAAAACAGTGCTTGCAGCAAGTTGAAAAACAAAAAAAAAATTACAACATCTCCCACTAAAGGGAACCATGTGGGGATGCGAAGCAGCGCATGGGTAGACTTAAAGTTCCGTTCATCACTTCCACCTTGCCCGATGTTAACGCGCGCTTGCATGTGGAGCACACCATGAATTCACTGCAGTTGCTGTTGCTGTTACTCATCCCGAACTCTTGTTGGAGCACGCCACGCGGGTTCATCGCGCGTCTGCAGAATCTCGTTCCCCGACGCCATCACGTGATTGCTGAGAGAGTGTAAGTGGGAGAGGCCACAGCGTCTTAGCCAGCCCCTTACACAGGCCCGAAACGCGCTAGTGCGTTCCAGCACACATGATTTTGTCTGCGTTACGCCAAGCTAGGACAAGATACGGCAGCCCGGGCCCCTAAAGTGCTCTGCACGTATCATCATCAAGGCGGTCGAAGAACAAGAGGAAGAAGACTTCTCGTTGGCGCGAGTGCGCGCTCAGATGGCTATGCTAGGTGGTAGAAAGCGGACGGTCGCCAAGGGACGGGCACAGCTTCGAGCAAAAGCTGCCTGGCATCTAAAATAATATCGACTATGTTCAGTAAGAAGAACAGAGTTGCTCTTTTTAAATTGGCTCAATATCATGTTTGAAATTGCAAGAAAGCAATTATATCAAGAATAAATGGGGTGCAATTCCAAAGCGCAAGATTTGTTTACTTCGATGACGTGTTAAGTAATACAGATGCACTTCTGAGGAAACCTGTAATTGTTACGGTTAATGACGTAGTGAGAATCGAACCTCTAAAAATATGTCGCATAAAAAGAGATGGAATTATTAACGAGAAACCGTAACAATTCGGCCATCCGAATAGACAGGTGGAAAAGTGTGAAAAAGTGAAGTTTGCCACAAATGAATGTTGTAGAGGAAGAAATAAGTCTCCGAAATTTGAAAAAAAGCGCGCGCGAGCGTTGTTGCTGGAAAGCGATTATTTATCACCGATATCTTACGCGTTCGTTCAGCCCGACCTATCGAGCAATGAGAGGCAAAAAATAGTATGCGGCAAGCAGTCTGCTGGCACTTCTCCGCACTTCAAAGAAATCCATATATATTTCTGAATGCTTCGAGTGAGAAGCATTAGGGAAATGGAAATTCTTCGTTTAGTTCTATGACGTAGAGTTATACGAGCAAACAAAATCTCTCGCGGCGAATGCTAAGCCCAACAATGTGGTAATCAATAATGTCGAAATGAGGAAAAGACCCGACGAGGCATCAACCAATCGTCGAACTCCGGCACGCTTCTGGCCACCCAGAGTGACTTATTATGCAGCTCAATCCACAAGCGTGTTCTCTGAGGCAAAGTGAGAAAATTAGAGATGATAGACTTACTGTGCTGCCTGTGTACAGGGATAATAGACCCACGCGTAGCAGAGATCCAGCGAAACTGTATGCGCTGCCGATGCATGCGCCAATATATATTGGCTTGGAAACGCAATATTTTGGTGTCTAAAAAGCAGACGACAGCCCTTCTCACAGTGAGATAAGGAGCACTACACTTAATTAACAGCGACAGAATAAAACACTTGGGTTTCAATAAATGGCGTAACACCAGGTATCAGGAAGGCAACGGGCGGGCGGCCCTGAATTCGTTTCATGTCATTTGATAAAACTCTGCAAGGTTTGCATAGGTTCGCAGATCCATCGTTTCAGAACACAGATAACCTCAGTCGTTATCATTTTGTCGAAAAAAACAGTATAGGCTAAGGGGAAGGGGACGGGTGTAGGCAACACTTCCTGGTTCGACTGAGCGTTTCTGATGGGCTTTATAAAAAACACGATTGTATTGTTTGAGAAACAAGGACAAGTATTGTTCATGTGTTTGCAATGTCAGAGCAGTAAACGATAATCGTACGCACACAGACTGTTTCATCGCAACGCTATTGTTCATATTATTTAT
Source organism: Rhipicephalus sanguineus (assembly GCF_013339695.2). Taxonomy (NCBI): domain Eukaryota; kingdom Metazoa; phylum Arthropoda; class Arachnida; order Ixodida; family Ixodidae; genus Rhipicephalus; species Rhipicephalus sanguineus. The sequence continues at coordinate 113,643,671 of NC_051179.1, forward strand.
TCTAATGCCGGTGAACTCGTCCTTCGCGATATTTGGCAAATTCCGAGGGCAGGAAAATACATTTAATGCCGTTGAACTCTGCACAGATTCAATGAATCGGGAGCAGTCGAAAGCATTTCTCATAAAATGGATTTGTGAAATAAAAGATCTAGTAAATAACGATTCATTACCAATGTAGTCCTTACTGAACGACCCTGCACGCGCAACCAGAGAGCATTCCCACAGTTTATAAAGGTCTTTACGCATCTCTTCTTACTCTTGTGATCGAAGTGACGACACCGAGTTTGAGAAAAAGCTTTGTCTACACGCGATCTGGCTGGCTTTAGCAGAAACCGAAATATCTTCGGAAGCACGGAGGAAACACTTATGACATAGGGGCATGATGCTTACACTTGGTTTAAATTACTAACAATACTTGGTTTATATTACTGCCCTAAGTGAATGAGCTTCACTTAGGGCAGTAAATATACAGATTAAAATAACTTTTTAAGCATGGAAGAGAGGCTGTCGGGTAAAATAGAAGAGTGGAGGCCCTTCCTGTGAAGAGGATATTATATAGCGAGACTAAGCGCGTGGAAAACGAGACACAGGTAAGAAGACACGAGAACAATAAAACTGAATTTTATTGAAAAGGAAACCCGCTTCTTATAGTTGGTAATAACGTCATATAGCCCATTACCCTCACATATTTCCAAAAAGGATCACTGTTAATTTTTCAGGAGGGGGGGGGGAGGTTGTGAAATTCAATCAGATTTACCGTCGAAATTTAACCGAAACTGAAGCGCATAAGAGCGTTGCAACTGCCATGCCCTTGCCGACGCCCAGAATGACCGCACATCTTTTGAAGCCGATTGAAGAGGGGCTTGTTCTTCTCCATTCGTTAAAATACGTGCGCTATGCATGCTATCATGGCAGGGGAAGTAGATCGATCGTTGACACAGCGACACTCGCTCACTCCGGACGTCTAGAAAGGGCACGGCAGTTGCGCTCGTCGGCGTTTCGGTTGCGCCGGCAAACTTGGATTTCATCTTTCCGCACAAACTAACAGCCTCCACTTTTGGAAATCTGAAAGTGGCAATGGGCTTTTTGCAGAAATGACTTTAAATCTCCGATTAGACCCGACCGCCTGGTCCCTCGAATTTAAAGTTGGTTTATTTTCTCTACGTGCTAATAGTAGTTAATGTATCCAGTCATATTTTTTGGTTCCGTCTTTTACGCTTTTGTGCAAGTGCCATGTTCTTTAAGGTACGTACAGCCGCTAAAGATACGCAGCAAACATCGCAGTTTCCTTATTTTGCAGATTTCTGTACACAGCTCATGAAACACGTGGCATATTCAATGTGGTCATTCCATAAAAAGTAATCCTTATACAAAGCACCTCAGAACTTTCAAGTTGATGCCGTCGAAAGATTCTCTTTGTCGAAAAGTATGTCGTATTGAATTCACATTTATTACTGAGCTGCATCACCTTGCATCTGAAAAAAAAATCAGTGTCATATTCTACGCCCTGCAGTGCATGGATATAATGTTAAGGTCACTTTGTCATGGAGCCAATCGATTAAGCCTTTAATTTCACGGTAGAGACAAGAACAGTTGGGATACAATCTCAGATGACTCAGAACTTGATAACATATCTGATGAAAAATTCTAAAATGAAAGAGGTGGTCCAAAATTAGATTTCTAGGGAACACCTTAGGAGAATGTTTGATACAATGAAATTGTTCCGTTAAGCACCCTACATTTTTCCCGGCCGCTATGTGTATATAGCGGCCGGGAAATTATTGGCATAAAGTCCACGCATTAGTGCACAGGGGCGTAGGCAGAAATTCTTTTTCGGTAGGGAGGAGGGTCACCTCCTTCATCTGAAGTGGGGGCCGGACAGGCAGATGTGGTCGAGTGTCATTTTGTGCTCTGTATGTCATGGCAAAACAATTAGTGGGGGGGGGGGGGGGTCGTGCACAGGCCCGGTGTGCCACCCCCTGGCTACGCCACTGCTAGTGCGTCCATGGTAGAATTGGGCAGTATTGGGCACCAGTATGCCTACCTTGGCCCCGAATAGAATAGCGCGGTTTGACGCGGTTGAGAAACACTGATCACTTTAGAGGTATCGCATGGAGATATTACATAACATAGACAAACAATCCAAAACAGCGCGTACTCGTTTGAATGGCACATACTTACTAGATACATAGTATTTTGACATTAAGAGCCACTAACGTAATTTTTTCCTCTGTAGGAGGAACGTGTGATCAATTAAGTACACTCTATCAGATTGAAAGCCTTGATGTGTGCAACGTTTATTGAGATGCTTTCTCTTATGTACCACCATGACAAAAAAAACTCCACGGATGCATTAGAAGATTATTTTTCTTCAACGCCTCCGCATGCACGCTCAAGTAGCGTGGCTAATCTCACACGTGGCTAATCTCACAGGTGTCTGATCAGCGCCATGCGTAATAACAGCCGCCTCAAAGAGGAGCTTGAAGAAATTCAAAGTAGTCTCAGAGATGCACATCATTCTACCTTCTTGTTGACGTGTCCAGTTATACGTCTTAAACGATTTGCGCAGGCTACCATCCTGTTATTAGGATAATTAGGTGCAAAATGAGTATCCGGTTCATTTGCCCCACATGTTTAACGCCTCGAAAGTTAATTCCCAAAGACTGTAAAACAACAGGAGGATAGAAATAAAACAGAAGACGCCAATGTAAACTCTTACCTAGCTTATTTCTGAAAAAGTTTGACACTCAAGCGTCACACGGCAATCTCACTGGTGGAAGTGCAGAGTAAAACAAGCTAAAACTAAGCGCCGCTGATTGTTGTAAACCTTTGCAAAAAGCCGAAGTTAACACATTTTCTTGATGAATTTCAATGAGAATCGCGACACGTGCTGCGCAAAAACGCAAATTCTTTATCTTGTTATGAGATGGAGCGCTGGAAGGCACATGTGTCACCCATGTTTTCGATGTAAAACTCTCTTGTGTTTTTCCTGTTACTTTCTTTGTCTTGTACGCGTAATATGCATATCACAGTCAGAAAGGGTGTGTACACAAAAGTGGTGTATCTGTAAAGGTTTTCTAATATTTGATGACTGAGAAAAGAACTCAGGTGCTTTTACTCGGCAATTTGAGCCTTTTGCGGTTCGTGCGACTACATAAATCTCAATGTGGAATTTGATCAAAGATTCGAAAGGGGAGTGAAAAATGAAGTCTGAATAGGCTTGCAGTGTGCGATGAGCCTGGCGGTAAAGGCGTCCCAGGAAAGTTATGCTATTGTTAAGAATCGCAGCTTGCGAGTAGTTTTAACGAGTAGTTACCAGTAGTTTCACCCTTGAAACTACTGATTCACAAGTGAAATGTAAGAAATGCGGCTACTACTATCACACAGAAATGTGCTCCGGAGTAACTGAGCCATATTATAAGACAAGAAGTGCCAGTGGACTTAGAAATAATTATGTCTGTCCCACTTGCAAATCTGGCGCGTCCAGCAGCGGTGCGGCGGCCACCGCTGATGTTTGTGAAGATTTCAACCTTCCTGTTCCTTTGCTGAATTGAGCCGAAAACTAGATCTTTTCATGCCGCCAAATGAGAAGTTTAATTTATTTTTTAATCTTTTTTCTTTCCTTACCTTTCTATCCCCCTTATCCCTTCCTAAGTGCAGGGTAGAAAACCGAAAAACTTCCTTCTGGTTAACCGTCCTGCCTTTCACTTAACCTTTCTCTCTCTCTTTAATGGCATTGAATAGGCAGTGCAAACAATGTCTCATCACTTCGATCCCATTTCGAAACGGCTGGGCAGCTAGGATAAACAAATTGAGCAACTCCAAAAAAAAGAACTGAACAGTTGGAACGCATGAGGCCAGACGAAGAACTACACCAGCAAAATGCACACTTGAACAACTTAGAAATGCGCAGTAGGAGCAGACACTTGGAGATTCATAGTGTGTTATTCAATGAACATGAGAACCTGCTGCAAAAATTAATGACGTACCTAGACTGATTCAGGTTCCCGATATCGGTGACCACGACATTGAAGCAAACTACCGGCTTCCAGCGAAGACAAATAAGACACCTGCTGATATCGCGCGCTTGCAAAGCCAAAAGCTGAGGTAAATGTAGCTACAGAAAAAGATGTGGCTAAGGGGAAAAGATGCAAACATGTACATGTCGGAAAATCTGACACGCAGCGCTTTCGTAGACGGTGAAACAATGGGCTCGCGATAATGGCTTTCGACATGTATGGTATGTCAAAGGGAAGATCCGCATCCGAAGGAAGGATGGTGAATCTTCGCATGTGGTCAAAGATGTCTGTCAGCTGACTCATTTCACGGCGGGTTGAATATGTGCGCAGATGTAACAGACCCGCAGCCGGATATTTTTTTCGGGGGGGCGGGGCACTTGCTGAAAAACCTGACTATTTGAGAAAAACACCTATTTTTGTTATTTATTTATGGTAAAAACACCTACTTCAGCTAAATTTCGGGGAGGGGGGGGAGCATCTAGGGCCCTCCCCCGTGGCTACGGGCCTGTGTAAGAATGTAGGCGTCTGCTTGCGATGTTAACGGTGGGTGCGTGCTACCATGCGACGTTCGCAGTACTGTGCCTTGCGAGTGGCTTGGCTCATGCGTGAAGTGTTTTCATCCAAATGTGATAGTGAATATCAAGGTCGATCAATTGAAGATTTTGTTGGACAGTTTTCATATGATTGAATTTGTTATGATCTCGGAATCTTGGCTTAATAGTGGCTTCCGTTTACCGTCATTCTCAACATTTGCTGTGAACCGCGATATGGGTCGCGGCGGAGGCGTATGCATTCTTGCTAATGAGAAAATGGAATGCGAATCTCTCCCGGAACTTTGTTGTATGTCATCTGCATTTGAAGTGGTTTCCATACTAATGCATCAATATATCAATTCTGTGTTCTACAGACCACTTAGGGGGATATTGATCCGTTTCTTGAAAACATTGACTCATACCTCTCTTTCGCTTCTGCGCAACAACGTGCTGTCATTATGGGCGGAGGTTTTATTATACAAACGATGTCTAAATCTACCAGCGCAACTGATTTTGATGCATTTAAGAAGCTTTGAGCTCATTATCGTCACTAAACATCCTACTCGTATGAGTATGAATCCGAAACGTTAACTGATTTATTCAATCCTAATTTCAATAGTTCTGTTATACACTCAGTTGTGACGTGTTGCGAAACTAGCGACCACATGAGCATTTCTCCTTTTTTTTCCGAAAAGATCTACCTCAGTTCAACCTTTACATACTCCAATGGTACAATGTACTACACCCAATGCTCTAGGTAATTTTGATGGCGAAATATTCGCCACACCTTGGGATGACGTGTTCAATGCAATTGACGCTGAGAACAGCTTATGTGAAATTCCTTGGCTCATTTTGTAGCATTTATAACAGACACTTTCCGCTTAATAAGAAACCAATTTCTGATAAAAAAAAGCTTGGATAACACCAGAACTGCACACTCGCATAAAACTTAAAAAATAAACTCTATAATGCCTGTACTGTCTTGCTGCGAAACTAGCTGGAAAGAAGCCGGAAGACAGGAAAGAGCGCAGCCTACCAACTGTTTATTGTCTGTTCACGTAGCCAATATATAAGCATGCCACACTGCGCCATCACGATGCGCACAACACCAAGATTTCTTTACAAAACTGTACCGCGGACAGAGTTGTGAAAAAACACTTCATTTATACCAAGGGCCACAATTGTCTTTTACGACGTAATCACAAGGTGTGCACCTCCATCTCTCACGGCGAAAAGGGGCGTTTCTTGTCGCGCGCCCATGTATGCTACGGCCTATACGGTGTCCCAAAGGCCGCTTTTACCACCGTAAAGTTTGTTTCAGCGAAACTCGCGAAAACTTTGCAAGCGTCAGCGAAACAGACGCATGAATGGATTCGCGCCGTCATCACAAATCGTGCTGTGCTGAATAATGTCGAAATTCTTCACGGCACACTGGCATAAAATTCTTGCGGATCCCGGCGGACGAAAGGTATGATCTGCATCTGGTCGTTTTGTTTTTCTACGCTTGCATGGCATATCAGTATGCGGTTGCAGCAGTAAACTATTCAAGTTGTGTTTTTGCTGTATAAATGGTACCTTTGGGCAATAAAACATTCAAACTCTGCTCTTTATTCTTGTCTAATTTATGTGTACACATAAACAAAAACAAAGTCTTACTTAAAATAAGTGGTGCAAAAATAGGTGGGTGGGCAAACCTTCGTCAATCAGAACGCAAAGATTGCCGTTTTGATCATGTGGCGGGTTGCGCAACAGGAAGAAGGTCGCGCGCTCAGCATCTGAATACCTTCCACTCGCTCAATTTGGCTTGCTGGTGAATCCCAATTGAATTTGGCGCTAAATCACTCCCCTCTCCCCCCCCCCCCGCCACTCGGATCCTTAGTCCTCATCAAGATGGCGTCCCCGAGTGCGTGTCTGTCATGCACCGCCATGTTTTAGTACCGCCCCCAAACACCAGGCGTTCGTCCGGCGCTGCGAGCGAATATCGTGTTCCATGGATGGTATAGGAAGTTTCACTCCCCTGGCTGTGCTGCAAAGTCATTCGTACTCGTCAGATTCGTGTGTGTTGAAAACCGGAACCGCCGATTACATGTAGACGGACTCGGTCGATACGCTAGGCCCAACCTTTGGTGGAAGTGCTGGTGGTAGAGTATGATGGTGGAAGTCATTTCGGCGGGGCTTATCTCGACGTTGGCCGAAGGTAAAACCCTAGCAAAAATCCCAATAGAAAATTTTATTGGTCACATACATAATTTGTATTGGTTCTATGTGTCCTCTATTTGATTTCTATGAGACCTTTATAATGCAAATAGAGGTGTGAATTGGTCTCATAAGATGGAGGCTATCAGTCCTATTGGCCAATAAGCATGTGGCTTATCGGGTGTATATGGCCCGAGTTAATTCTATTGGCTGGTGTGTATTGGTATGTGACCAATACACACCAACAAAAGTTGGACAAATACAGAATTTTTCAAATAACATCACATTTATTTGCTGGTGTACTTCAAAATTATTTTACATAATGAGCATGCAATATGTGAGAAATCACCAAATTGAGCAACACAAGTAAAGACAGTTAACAAACAGGCAGATTTAATAAAGTACAATTTTCGTCATGATCGATACACAAGAGAAATAGTAGTGAAGAACAATATTATGAAAAAAAATCAATGATAACGAAAATATACAATTATGTAGGCACAATTTCACTCTAGTTCATAATGAATTGTAGGCAGTGCCAATTTAAAACCTGCAAGTTCATGAAGATCACTAAAACATTGCTATAAATGCAAAAGTTAGAAATTGTTAAGATGACTAAAGCCTGCTGAATTTTGCACTTTAGTTAACATTCAATGCTGAGGCACATCCCCTCATTATTCATAAAACTAACGCAGTTAAACATATCAAAGCTCACAAAACGTTATATAGCAAGTGAAATGAACCTCTTTTTACACATGTGAATTGTAAAAGCACTACAGAAATAAATGAAAGCATTTCCTTAGTTTGCTAGTAGACCAACCCTTTACAAAACACTTCTCTTCAATCCCGTTCCCACATATTCGATATATCCGCCACAAACTACTGACTGCCAACTGTTAATAAAACAGAAACTCTGTTAACTTCATGTGGAAAAAGCACTACCTCTTGAGCTGCTTGTTTACACACATACATGTGAGGCAAATTTTTATACATTTGACAGTCCATGCGTGTGCATATCAAAGCACAAGTGCCGTCCAACAGCTGTAAGGCTTTTACCAAGGCATAATGTTGTCCGTCTATGCTGCTGAAAACACAGTTGCTAGTCTTTTTGGCACGCCTGTAATTTGTAGCATGAATGCGCTGGCTGTGGACCTCCGCACGTTGGTAGCTTGTCACTGAATTGGGTACATAGCCAAGTCGTTGAATACAAGCTACCTGTTCGTCCTGTTCAACTGTTTCCAACACTATTCTCTTTCCAAGCAGCCTGGGTCCCATGTTATCATCAGCAGCTGCAGGTGGTGGCATCAACTCTTTGCACAGCACTTGTGCGCATTCACTAAATGGAAGTGTATTTGCAAGCTTTGCAATTTGAGCTTTCATTACAAAGCGCTCAAGAACTTGCTTAGGGACACCATTTGCATCAGATATGAGTCGCAGTAAAAACCCATTGCCCGACTCAAAAAAGAATGTTGAGTGTGACCACAAGGGACCCAGCTCCAAAACGCTATTTGGAAGGTGCAGCAATTGATGTACGTTAAACGTCATTGCTGCTTCACTGTAGAGCTCCTGAGCGCGGATAACAAAGCTTGAAATGCCGTCCATAGCTTTGCAGACATCTTCCTTGACAACAGATCCTTCAGTAGAAGATAAACAGAAGACACAAGTAAAGACAGATGCTCATGATACGTATCAGGCAAAATGCCATCCAGGCATAGCACAGCGTAGAAGAGAAGCCACCACTTCCACTCGCTAGCTTTCCAAAGTGCTCTCTCCTCAGTAGCGCGTGGTAGTCTTGTTACCCACTGTGGTGGTGTCATGCCAAGAAGCCTGAAGTTCACCTGTCGCACAGTAGAGGGCTCACCAATATATGCAGCAGATCTTGGTGCTCCAAACCAGGCCTCGGCCAGCTGCTTACAAACTCCTTCCAAGACGCAGTGCATATAGTCAGGAGAAACACTCCAGACAAGGTCAAAGTTATGCAGGCGGGCAAGAGGAGAGTGCCCTTTGAATCCGTGAGACAGCCCTCCAGTTGATGCTGCAAGCTGCATGTCCTTTCTTACGGTGCTGTCTGTCCGTGCTGTTGGCAGTGCTCCACTGCCTGGGTACTTCACAGTGCCTAAAAAAACATGTACAGGGGATAACAAAGCTTGAAATGCCATCCATAGCTTTGCAGACATCTTCCTTGACAACAGCATCCTTCAGTAGAATATAAAGAGCAGACACAAGTAAAGACAGGTGTTAATGTGACCAGTTAAAATGTGACCTCACCAGTAAGTGCAGTTACACAGCTGAAATTTCAGGAGCTGTCAGTGAGAGCTAATTACTGCTATCATGCATTTTACGGACTATGATTAACATATTTTAATTGGACAAGCAAATAAGGCCATTTGCTGCTGCTCTATTGGATATATGCATACAATAAAATGCATCAGGCTGTCCAAATACGTTGTATGACTACAACATATTTTGCAGGTGTGATAGATGCTCGCAACACTCAAGAGATATGTTTTAATATACTTACGACCAACAAGGGCACCCTTATGGTGGCAGTAGCTGCATCCGTAGTACCCATTGAACTGCTTCATGTTGAGCACAGCAGCCCTTGCAGGAGCGTCAACACAACAGCAGATTGCCCGTATTCTGGACTTGAAAACTTGTCCATCACATTCCCAGTTTACCGTTACTGGCTCATTGATGGCGTCGGCAAATACTTGAAGAAATGGCTGCATTTTCGGGTGGCCCTTTCCGAAATAAAGTCCACAGAGTAAGACATGGCTCCACCGCACTGCGACAGGAAGTTCATTTATAACTGCCTGTATAGGCCACAGTGTGCATTTGCTGCTCTTGAATACTCTGGCACCATCGGTGTTAAAAGTAAGGGAGAGGTCCCACCAAGATGCGTCCTTCCTCAGGTGCTTGTAAAGCCTTCCATCACTGACGTCCCTCAATGGGACATTGCTGCTCTGGGAGGCACTGTCTGCCTGCACCTTCTTCAATGAGTTTAGAAGGGCATTTGCCATCTTTCGGTCGGAGTGCACCTCTATCTGTTTTTTATGCTCACAGTCGTGAACACATTGCTTGAACTGTTAGCATTGCAAGATGGGCAGCTGTACTCTTTCGCACCTTCTTCATTAGGGTAGGTGTCATATACGATGTCGACATATCCATTCCTTGTGGCGACCTTCCAATGCTCATCAAGGAAGTTAGTGACCATAGCAACATCGTCCAAGTCTCACGTCTGGGCAACTCGCGTTGCGTAAAGATTGTCTTCAAAGGAGACATATTGCCATCCCACGTGAAGGTGGGACACTTTCGTCACGTGGTCCGTCCGTTTACACCAAGACCACTCCAGTGCCGTAAATGTCAAAAAATGGGTCATGTAAGCGGAGTTTGCAGGAACGTGGCGGTTTGCCCCCGCTGTGCAGAGCCGCACAATGCGGAATCCTGCCGAGCAACTGCCCTGAAGTGTACCAACTGCCATGGACCACACGAAGCCTCATCAAGGGACTGTCCATTGGTGAAAAAGGAATGGAGCGTCATGAAACAGATGGTACGGGACGGCTCAACGCACAAAGAGGCTGCTGATGTGGTGAGAAATAGACAACGACGCTCGCGTCGGCGACGAAGGTCTAAGACTACTGCTGCCCAATCTGGACGGACAACGCGACCTCCTACTCCGACAGGCTGTCAGACTTCTCTGAAGCGACAGCTACCACCACTGCCGCCACCACCACCACCGCCCACTGCATCACAATCGGAGAGCCGGAAAGACGCAGAGGCTTTAAAAGCGGCGGCGGATGTCGCGTGGCCTTCACTGCCACCACTGCGCGCTCATAAAGAGCCGATGCAGAATGGCCCGCAATGTACACCATCGTCCACAGATGATTGCCACGACAAAAACCTACAAGTCCTCGCTGTGTTGAGGTCTCTCATGACCACGATGCGCACTCTCCTCAACGGATTGACCACTCCATCAGCTCAATGCGCTCTACAAGTTCTGGATTCCTTGGAGCCAGTCCTCGCAAGCCTTTTTTAACGCGTATACTTTTGGACAACCGCAGAGGAACCGATGTCATATTTCTCTGTTGTGACTGTCTCTGTGTGTGTGGTGAACACTGATGTGTGCGCGCGTATTACTTGTTCTCTCTTTCCTCCTTGCTCTCTCTATTCTTTTTTCTCCCCTTCCCCCCCGTGTAGGGTAGCAAACCGGGTGCAACCTGGTTAACCTCCCTGCCTTTCCTTCGCTTTTATCTCTCTCTCATTAGGGACAATTTTCCCACAATGCTCACAGTAGAAGTGGTCTGTGAGCATGTCTTCTTTCCACTTCTCCACACCTTACGGATAAGATACTGCGACGTGGGTAGCACAGACTTGCCCAAAAAAAAGATTAATTACCAAAACTAACTTTTCCATATGCACCGTGTTCAGGCCGACGGATGCAGAATATGCCATTAAAATGAGCATGGCGTCTCTGACAGTCAAATCGACGTTTGGGAGGCGTTCATCAGAAAACATATTGCAGAATTCTTCTGCGTCACCTTGTTGCGCGCTTTCAGCATCAGCGTCGTCATTGCATTCACCACTAGTTTCGAAAGCATGCGCGTCGCTGCTGGGGCCGTGACGTATTATGCTGTCACTGCTATTTTCTGATTCACTGCCAAAAAGAGCAGTCTCACTTTGCGAGTCTCCTGAAGAGTTGCACACTGCGGTATCATTTTCCGCCTCGTCGCGAGATGTGGAGGCAGCTATATGCGATCCGTGCTGTGGGTCGCAGCACTTGTTGCTCGAGGTCCGCAGCAAGTCACTGACGGTGTTTGTTCCGCTTGCACGCAGCTTCAGATTTATGTCTTGATATCGCAGCGTGGTTCGCGGAACTACACAAAGTTGCCCCGGCTCCAGATAGCGTTTTCGTTTCCTCGCGCGAGGGTGCACGGAGTTGGCAGCTTCAGCTTCAGTGACAGCGGTAGAAGGGCTAGCTTCGCTGGCGTCGGCGGAATCTTCGCAATAATCCATGGCCGCCAAAATGATTGAAACGGATTCACAGACACACCACAGCAGTAGCCGAAAACAAAATCACAGATCCACAGAACACAAGACGATTTTGCTTGGCCTGGCTTCACTTAGCCGGTGGCTTAGATGTGTTTTGGGGGCGCAGCATGTGCGCGTGCAGCTGCCCGCCGAGCGTAGTAGACCACTAAAGCAATTTTTTTATTGATATTCCGAAAATTTTTATTGCTTAATTGATATTATTTATTTCCTAAATTTAGCTTAGAAACGCGTATTTACAAAAAAGAATACACAAACGGAGCCGTGCGTGTCGGCGTCGTTAGCAGCAGCCACGGCGGCCGGATTGGCATCGGCAGCATCACTGCTGAGCGCGCACGCGCAAAATATTAGCAATGACTTGGTTCATTTGTGCCTCACGTGTACTCGTGACTATACGGTTTCATGCCATCATCCTTTGTCATCGTCTCATCCTCGTGTCTGTTCACGCTGTCATGTACGCGTACGTACGCTTCCGCGATGACAATCATCGAGCTGTTGTTGAGACAACAGACTTTCGTAACTTCAACCCTAAACACAAGGATGACTCTGAGAACAAATGGTACGAAGTCTTCTGGCAAGATGAGGTCCAAAGTGATTACTTCAAAGCACAAGTTGTGCGCCTGTACGGTAAGTAATCTTTACTTCTGGGAGCGTTAGATCTGTTCTCAGTGCTTCAATACTGCATGCAGCCTCAAGAGAAGATGCCGAGAAGCGCGGCAAGAGAGTGCCCATACCGCCACCTCCCTCGGACGACAGCGACGCGAGCTCGAGTGATGAGTGGGAACCAAAGGTACTTATACTTTTAACTCGAACCCTCTAGACGACGATGTGGCCAGATCGAGTGCCCTGTTGCCCTAGGAGCATGTTTTTGGATGGGTTCACGACGCTCCAATGCATATTCATGGCGTACAATTGCCATAGTGGTGCGTCAAAAGTAACACGAGGGAAATAGCTTTGTTGGTAACACGTTGAAAGATGCCGCAGCGAGGAAATAGAACAAAGGCAACTGATAGGACACGCTTTATCTTTTGCTTGCACCCCTGTGGAAAATGCTTCATTGATCTTAACCCTTTGCGGTCCAAAACCTTTACCCACTTTCCGGCTCTAGCGGTCCGAAACTATTTCGCCAGTTTCTGGCGCCGCGAATAAAAACACAAGCTGTGGAAGAGAAACGCACAGGATATTTATTTTTGCTCCTGCATTCTGCAGGCAACTCTTTTAGTGATATTTGGGCAACGTATGATACCGCTCAAAGCATTCCCCTGTGTGCAGGCCAGGGTTATTACTGCAGGTTTCCACCGCCGCCGTCGTCGTCTTCGTCACTCACTTCTGTCGAATCACTGTCATCACTGTCTGGTGGAGGCACGTAATTCTCTTCCTCACTAAAGTCATCCTCGCTTTCGCTAAAAGCACCGCCGTAAAACGCACGCGGTGAAAACGTGGCCATGCTTCTCAGCGAACCGCGCGCGCGAGTGGGTACGCTCTAGGCCCCGTGCTGATCATAGTGCTGCACCCTAGTGTCAAAAAAGTAAAACCTCAACAAACAAAGCTCACTTATTCCTCAAGAGATGGCCCTTCATGTATACAAAAAATGCGCGCGACTCGCGGTGAGAAAACAGCAAAATTTAAACCACGAACACCCTTGTCGGGCGGGGCCCGACAGCGGACCGCTACGGCCGTGTTGCGTTGTCGGGCGCTGCCCGACAACGGACCGCAAAGGGTTAATGATCCTTGTGACACGCTGACCGATGAAAACTACTTCATCTGAATCTGATATTAACACATTTTGGGCACCAAGACTACTGTCGCGTTTTCTTTTTTTTCCCTTTCCACTCGCGTGCTGTCGATCAACAAAGCAAACGTCGAAGGGCAGCTAGGTAATAGAAGGAATGCCACTGCTCTCTCATTATGTTGTGCTGGATGACGAGTGCGTGCTCGGGCACGTGTTTCGTAATTTATAAAGATGCGGGCTGATTGTCCATAGCATGCACGCGTAGTACATATTTCAAGACATCTCTAATCATAGTAATAAGTTGCAGATTTTTAGCCTGAGAAATCTAACGATGGATGGTGATTTATTTCTTCGCTTTTTTTTGCAATCATTATGGTCCCTTTCTTAGATAAGCAGTTTGGTCAATGTAACTGATTTTGTATGTGCAGGTCATCAAGAAAGCACTGCACAGCATGCAAGAAAAAGAGGAGCGCTTCAAAAAAAGAAGCCTGCAACCTCTGTGTGCCAAGGATAAGGATGAATTAGAGAACCTGAGGGAGGAGAACAAACGACTGCATGAGCGCATTGCGATGCTGGAAAAGGCACCGTGCAGCAAAATTTTCGAAACAGGTGTAGTTTCATATTTTTCACTCACTGGTTTAATTGCATGGTTCAATCAGCAGGAAGCATTGTGTGCATAATAGAATGTGCACTTGATATAGTGCTTCGTTTCAAGAGCAGTCCTCCTTCATGTGCACAACTTGAGCTTCATGGACCTTCTCTATGCAGAACTAATGCGGTGCAGCAAGGTTGGCACATTCTCAGAGAACAGAGAAGTTCAGCGCACCGCAGCAGTCACAAACACAGTCCTTTCTAGAGTGCCCAACACTCCAGAAAAAAGCGACAAAGAACTCTTAGATGAAGTGCTGGTGCCACCTTCACCTGAAGATGGTGCAGTTATGTGCAAGAAAAAAGCTCCCGAGGAGGGAAATTTGGTGCCCTTTGCAACTGTTGGCACTGAGGTAGGTATGTCATAGTTTGGTTTGTTTGCAGTGAATCTCTCAGCAGTAAGGGATAAACAGCGTGGTTTTGCTATGCATTATTTATTTCAGGTGTTCCTGGGAAACGGAGTCGAAATTTCAAGGGCAGCCTTCAATCATCTGATGAGCCGTCCTAAGGACAGTATCTTTGTGCGGGAAGCATCAGTTGCAATTTTTTCGACTGCGGGACTTCTTGGTCGCAGCGTAACAGGCCCGGTGTCTAACCGCACAAAAACAGACCACAAGCCAGCATTGGATAGCCTCAAGTATGAAGCACTCAGTGGTATGTGCTGATTCTGTGCATTTCATTGAGGTGTACGCTTTTTCCGTAATCCTATGTTGTGTATATTTAGTGTTGTAGTATGAAATACCACAACCATGTGAGCATGAATGGCTGTACATGGCAATTAAGGTATAGCTAAGTGAACACTAGCTTTCTCTGTGCAACAGTTTAGTGAGAATAAAAAAAAAGGGTGAAGGAGAGGTGCCTACAGCAGCTACACTGCAAAAAATCTGGCCCCTAAACACGGACAAAGCTGAAGGTACAGCGGTGCCGAGCACTTTTCCGCGATCCGAATTAAACGATTTCTCTAAAAAGGAGTCTTCTTAAGAAGTGCTTTCGTTACCACAGATAAAACAAAGCACTCCGTCACTTTGTTTGAATGAGAACACTGTTCCGTGACCAGAATAAAACAATTTCCTTGAAAGAAGGTCTTCTTACGTACCTCCTACGTTAAGATACTAAAGAATGGTCTGCCCGTACTGTCCAATATAATACGGCACATTTGCCTTAATGCAAAATAATGTTTTTGTACCACAACTGCACCATAAAATCCCATAGAAGCTTTGCCACCTATGCAGGTGGAAGTCTCGGCATACGCTGGCAACAAGTGAGCGGAGGTCGACCAGTCCACTAGCCACATACGTCCACGTACACGTTCGGTATGGGTCTGTGGCTGTTGTTTCAAGCAGATGCTTCATGACGCATGAACCATAATTCCAATAGTTTTCCTCCACCTTTGCTCCTGAGCCAGCATCGTCGCATTGTTAAGGTCAAAGCTATAACCTGTCGTCTAGCAGTATTCAACAAGCTGTCTTAAAATGCGCTCCATGGGTGGCTTTAGCAACATTCCCACTTTGTGTTCTTTGAACGTCTTTGGCATTTTCCTGCCCGATTCGCCGATGTAAGTGGTGTCGTGAACCCCACAACGTACTCTGTAGAGTACCCTGCTCTAATCATCCGCAGGTGTGCGGTCTTTGGGCTTTGTGAACACATGTCCTAAGGACAAGGTATACACAAACACCGCCGAAGATTAGAGCGGGATCATCTACAAAGTACAATGTGGGGATTGCAACACAACTTGCATAGGCGAAACGGGTTGAAGAAGGTAATCGAAGGTTAAAGAACACAAAGAGGATGTTGCGAAAACCACCCATGCAACATGTTCTAAGACGGAGCTTGTTGAACGCTGCTGAATGACAAGGCATAACTTTGACCTAATCAATTCGACGATGCTACCTCGTGTACAAAGGTCGGAGGAAAAGAAAAATTTTGGAATCATGGTTCATTCATCACGGCGCATTGGCTTGCAACAACAACAGCGGCCCTCTACGAGATGTTTACAAGGAAATGTGCGACTAATGGACTGGTCAAACTCCGCTCATATTTGGCAGCGTATACTGAGAATGTCGCCTGCATAGGTGGCAAAACTTTCATGTCATTTTGTTAATAATTGTTGTGTTAAGTCAAAGTAAACATTTTACAATCAAGCTACACATCCCGAGCTGGTAGATGTGGGGGTAGCATGCCATGTGTAGATGCACTGTATTGTGTGAACTAGCTGTGGGTACTGGGCTTGCTGCGTCCCGTCCGCAGTCAAAGCAAGGGAGACGGAGGCTTCAACTCGCAACAAACAACAACAATTTATTTAACTCGGCGCTGCATACGGCGGGGTCGGTCCAGGCACACGAGACGACGAGGCGACGACCATGATCGGCGGCAGCAGCAATCGGTCAGCGCGGGTGGCAGCATCCGTCCTTCCTGGCGTCCCAGGCACGTCTCTCCTGGGCGGCGCGCAGGCTGCCCCTTTTAAGCCGCGCAGATGGGCTACGCGCACCGCGTCTGCGCAGCACGTGGCGCTATCTCGCGATAGCCGGTGGGCGTGGTTGCCACACAGCTGATGACGGAAGCATACCTGCTGCTTCATGCCAAATAAACAGTGAAGTACACTACTATATGCTTCTTTAAATGCCACTTTGGCAGATGTATTCAGGAACATATTTGTCAAAAGTGTTGCAAGCCCGCTTATGAAACTGTGTGCACGGCCCATGGACAGCTCCACTTCGCTCCTTTCTGTACGTCTGAAAAGGAAGTGAAAGAAAACACCTAGAGCAACAGCAATGTTCAGAATTTATACACATTTAAACATTGCCATGGTGCATGTGCACGTGGCCTCCCTTAGCATCACTGTTTCAGAAATCAAAAAAAAGCAGAAACGGTATTTTGCAGATATTTCTGGACTCGTTCTGATTATATGAAGAACACGCAGCATGATTTCACGAAGACTTATTGCTATAGTACACAAGAATTCAGGGTTAAACACACTACGTTCTAACTGCAAGAGTATTTATTTACGTGCATTACCAATTCTATTCAATTATTGTCATGATGTTGAAGCAAAAGTCTTAACAGTTACAATTTTTGTACTTAATGCTGCCGAGAGTTATGTGGGTGAAGAAATGAAGAATTGCGCATGTGTAAAATGGAATCAGCTCGCACAAGGCGAGGCAAATTGTAGACCACTGCGAAGGGCTACTGCTGCAGTGCACATATAATAAGGCTGAAGATGACAAAGATTAAAGCGTAAACGTAAAGGATGAGAATTAAATTGAGAAGCAAGGCTTGCTGTCAATAGCTCTTCAATTCTATCAGAAAACAACATGACAGTTGTATATCCTGTACATCTTAACGCGACAAAAGTTGAGCTGAAGATGGCGGCTTGAATGAATGTCAAACCATTGAACAAAGCGTGTTGTTGGAGCCAATGTTTCAACTAAGTGATGTGTCTAAGTTGTTGCAGCAACATTGATGCAATTCGTTGCCCCTCTAAAGACGAGTCCTCTTGTTGAATCACTAGCTCCAACAACATTCGTTGTTCAACAATTATTTCATGAGCTGTACATCTCGTTACATTCATTACAAACCTCTACTGTACCAAATGCTATTATGGCAATGATAGTGGGTGCAATGCTTAAGCTGCAGTGTCATAAGCAGATGACCGGCTATTCAACTCTTTAAATATACCAGATCCATAAAGACTGCAAACGATGAGGCAAGCACAACACAAAGAACAAGCGTAAGGAAATTGAAAGAGGTTAACTTTAATAAACGAGGTATGGAATTAGTCATCCCCATTTTAAGTATAAAAGGTGGTTTTTTAGCGAACTCCTTTGCTGTTGAAAAAGATCATGCTGCTAAAAAGATCATACCTGTAGTCAAGTGATAATTTCCAGGACGAAATTTCGTGATGCTGAGAGCATGCATTAAACTTTATGCACGATAAGCGTTAGGTGCAATGTCAGAGAGGTGGAGATGATTTAATGGATAGCAAATACTAAAAATGAAAAGCTGTGAGTAACTATTGCAAGAATAAGGACGAAGTAAGGAGGGAAGCATATGATAAGCTAGTGCAATGTCTGAAGCGAGTTAATCTTGTCTTAGAATATGCAGTCATAAAGTGAGATCCAGTAAGTAGGCGTCACATGCACTGGTTGTGAGAGAGATGTGGAAATGACGGACCACCTTTTAAATAAATGTAAAAATGTCCACCCATGTGCTATTGGGAACTAGCTCTCATGAAGCCCTAGGCTTAGAGAAAGCTTGATAAAGATGAACACATCCACAAGAGAAATCAGTAAAAGACAGATGGAGGATTGGTAGTGGAAAAGCAGCGAGAACAGCCAAAAACAAACTTGCAGGGTCTTTATGTACAATGCCGAAAAATAAGCTACCTATTATAGGTTTTTTAAGGAAAGAAATTTAATTCAGGTAGGAAAGGCATTAAGCCAGTTCAAAAATTGAGCTTGGCCACTTGCACGTCAATGCTTCGCTTTAAAGGGAACACACATAGCATCCATCCATCTACAGATGTGAAACTGCGTCATGCAAGATAACTTATACAAAGTTATTGCTTTGAGCAATTAGAGCAAAATATTTCAGGAGAGCACCTAACTGGGCTGGTTAGTACATGATTACAACGGGAACAAACAGCGCTGGGCACGGGACGGAAAAAAAGGTAGACGAGGGCGACAGCACCCTCGTCTATTGTTCTTTCTTCATCCCATGTCCAGCGCTGTTTGTTCCCGTTTGTTCCCGGGTGGCAGTGTTTCGTGGCTAAAATAGTTTACTAATTTGCATTTCAGATTACATTTTTTCAGCCATAAGGAAACACTGCAAAATGCTGAAGTTCTAATGTTAACATTTATCAGGAGAAAGACTAATTCTTTCGTATGGAATACCGAAGGTTGATTTCTAAAGTTCATTGCCTTTGTATTTTGTGCTGTTCCCTTATCATTTTCCTTAAGACTGTTGTATAGATGTTCTTGGTTTATCTTGTGTTTTGTATATGTTATGCTCCTGTTTTTGCTTAGCAAAATCATTGTATGTGTAACTTATCCCTGTAGCCCACTTTGCAATACTGCTTACTGGTGTCAGCAGTATTGTCAAGTAATAAATAAATAAGTAAATAGATATCCACTTTGTCATAAAACTACTATGAAAACAAAATAATCAGAAACGTTCCACCCAAACTGTAACAGTCGGAAAAAATAGCTTTCGACCCATATTGCAGCTTAGCTTTTGCTATGTAGCATTCCAAATAGAAATGTCGCCAAGACATTATTGTGTGGTATACTTTGCTGGCAATCTACATTCCATTTAAAAAAATATATACTGCTTGGTTGTAAGCAAGGAAAAATTTACTGAAGTGAATAATCCCTAGCCTGCACAGTCTCATTCCTTGACCTTCGCTGCACAGCACATTGGCACAGGATTCACGCGGGTGCCCCTGTGCTCATATAGTGCAAGTCTAAATG
The DNA here is from genome assembly GCF_013339695.2 of Rhipicephalus sanguineus. Taxonomy (NCBI): domain Eukaryota; kingdom Metazoa; phylum Arthropoda; class Arachnida; order Ixodida; family Ixodidae; genus Rhipicephalus; species Rhipicephalus sanguineus. The sequence goes on from NC_051179.1 coordinate 113,663,310, forward strand.
TTGCAGATTTAAGCAACACTTCTGTCTGAAAAACCATGCAAGAACAATGATGTGCTGTGCAGTGAAGGCAAAGCTCCAAGAAACTTCCCACAGCCTTGTTATTTTTCATTTGAAAAAATTATTTTTCGCTTGAAGATAATATTACACCTTGAAAACTTTGTCTAAATTATCGCACAAGGAAAGCACACTATGATGTGTAGGCAACATTTTAGCTGGGATTGCTACACAGTGAAAGAGATCCCGCAATATGGGTTCAAACACTACTTCTTCCAAGTGTCAATTTTGAAGACATTTTTGCTTCTTTTTGCCAGCAGCATTTTCAACCCTTGGTATATGCACTGAACGCATACTGTGAATATATTTCACATGAAACATTCAGTCTTTTTTACAATATACTTAAAAATGGTGCATTTTGCAATGTTTCCTCACGACTGCAAATAGCATAAATTGAAATCAAAATAAATTCGACTATCATAGTCATGAAAGATTGGTGACTATGTTAAAGAAACAAATGCTTTGTAGTAATAGCTCGACGCAATAACCATGTGTCAATTAATTTGCCTGACAAAGCTTCATTTCTGCATGCGAAGTTTGAAAGGCCTTTGCTGCATCATGCAATTCTTTCCTCGAAAATAACGCTTGAATGACTACTTCCCACACTGAAACATAACAGCACCAGTTTTACAAAATATTGGAAATGGTCAAAAAACGACCTGGCACACTGGCGTGAAATGACCCAAATAGGTACTAAAATAAAACAGTGTGCACTGTCAGACACTAAAATGAAGCACTAATCTGGTTGTATTGCTAAATTACTTCAAAACCCTGCTCTGAAGAAGTTGATTGCGAAAAATTTACTTTAACCTCTGACCTATTTTTATCTATCTCTAGTATAATGACTCCTAACCTTCGGCACACACACAAAGGCACAAAGCATTTCACATGGTTCAATGCCTTCGAACAGTACGGAAGGTCATATGTTAAGAAATAGCGTAAAATCTGGACTAATTTTAACCAGCCATGGTTTTATAACATGCAAACATCGAGAAATACACAATAGTTTAGTAACTCGCCCCCTCTAAAAGTGTTGCTGTCACAGCTCCAAATTCCATTCACGAGCTATACTGGCTAAAATATTAAAACACAGCTGAATTTCCATCTCAATGGTGGATGCACACAAGTCTACAATAATTTAGTAACTCGCCCCCTATAAAAGTGTTGCTGTCACAGCTCCAAATTCCATTCACGAGCTATACTGGCTAAAATATTAAAAGACAGCTGCATTTCCATATCAATGGTGGATGCACACAAGTCTACACGAACAGGCATGCACTTTAGATTGACTTCACAAGCCAGATATCTGGTAATCCTGCCGTTGGAGAACGTTACCAAGTGTGTGAGCTGGACTACTACATAAGCTAAAATGGATGCTTGTGTGTGTTGGTATGACAGAACGTAAACAAAGCAGTGCAGAAGACTGAGCACACGAGCACAGCACTGTTTGTGTCTTCCTTTTTCTTGTACTCCGTCTATTGCGTTTTTTTACACTAATGCAATAATTGTGGAAACAACTGGCTGCCGCAATTTGGTCATCTAGGTCGAACTTTTTGGGCCTTGTACCAGACTAAAGAGCTCTGTTGTGAAAGCAACAGGGTGTAACAATATTGCACTACAAATCAGGGAATACAAAGCATCGCTAAGAATGTTCAGCCAAAATAAAAGGCTTCAGCAAAATGTTTAAGACACATACTCACAGGTTAATGCTCATTCACAGCTTCTACGGCAGCCCCATGATTTCTGTGCGTCCATCTGTGCGTGCCTTCCTTCCGCCTTTGGGCAAGTTCGTGTAGAATGTCTGCCAGGAAAACAAAAACATCAGAAACAAGTCTACTTTTTTAGCATGCCTCACATAACCCAAATTAACTTTTCTCTCCTCATAAGGTAGCTGTTTAAAAAGCATCCAAACAGCCGCTGCTTTGTCTATGTATAGCTCATAACCAATTAGTAGCATCGAACGCGACACCTGGTCATTGTCAAAGCATACGAGACAAGAAACTGAGACAAGTATAAGCAAAGAGCAAGCGGCTATATTTCGCCATTATATCGTTTCCTAATCCAGCCCGATGCATTCATCGCTTAAATTTAATTTACACTGCTATATTGGTGTTCGCCCTAAACTTACTTTCCAAATAACTCACTAGATAACCTATTTCTCTTATGCACTATATGAATACATGTTAAAAAGATGGGGCATGCAAACATGGACACAAGAGAGTCAAGACACTTAAAACGCTGGGATCACTAACTGGAGGCTCATCACCTAATCTACCTTTACATTGTCGAGAGCGTAAATGCACGCCAAAATTCGATGAATGCAGTTTTGTACAAGCACATGAATGAAGAAATGCGTCCAATTGTCGAGGCCTGGCATATCAATAATGGCAGTGCACGAGAGAGCGAACCGTCGATTAACTAGCATAAAGAAGAAATCAAATGCTTGAGCAGTTATCTCTCACGTAGACTATCGCGCGAGCCAGATTGATAGGTATCGCCTCTTGCCTGGGCATGCACAGATAAGTTTCTGTGTCTACTTTATTTTGTGCCACTGTCCACCTTTCCAGTTGGCGTTAGTGGTGTCTTGGTTTCTCTCTTGTGTCCATGTTTGCATGCCCTGCCTTTTTAACATGAATACCTACCAACCAGCTCAGCTGTCTGTTATACTAAATATGTATACAATCTAGAATTACCACTCTGTCCACTTGCTGATGTAATAATAACAATGGGGTTCTGTATGTAAACGTGAAATTAAAAGCACAGGAACCTCTACGATTTGCACCTCCACCGAAAGTGCAACCACTCCATCAAGGATCGAACTCGCACAGTTCAGATCAGCAGCTGACCATTATAACCACTGTATTGCAGCGGGGGATGTTCACTTGGTAATGTAGGTTAATGTTAAGGATTATGGAAAGAGCTGTAGGTTGAATAAAGACATGCAATTAAGCAAGGAGCTGCAGACATTATGCAGTTTAGATATTTCTGTAAACCAAAGGGCTCGTGCTCAGGGCATGCACCTAAGGAACTCCTGTTCAGCGTCTCTTTTCGAACCAAAGCTTAGCAGAATTGATGTTCCTGTCTAGGTATGCCCCTGAGAACCACAGTTAAATAGCTGCAAAGTAAACACTAGAAGACAGAAAAAAATCCATCACTTGTATGATATTAAACACATCAAGATGCAAATACACCAAACACCCTGGACTGTGAAACGCATTGATTGAAAAGATATCAGTTAAACAAAGCAGCATAGCAATGAACTTCCATGTAGCTGCCACACGGCAAAAAGCAGGTGGCTCTGGTGCCATGAAAAATCTATAACAACACTTGTTGAATATAGCAGGATGTTTTGTATGATAAATGTATAAATTACCACTCACAGAAGCTGACATGCTATTTTAAAAATCAGCATTGCAAAAAATAAAGCAAGAAAACCACGTGACGTGTGAATTTACCATTCATAATTTAAGGCTAAAGGGCCCCTAAACAACCCCGGAGTCTAAAATTTGTGACAACTGCACGCTTGTACAACGTGAACATGTTGTCACGTTAATTTTTTGATTAAGTGGTGTAATAATGAAGCCACAGGGGACAGAACAAACATTCCAGCTGGTTTCAGTTTCTCGCTCAGCCTGACCATCCTGAAGAGGGGCTTCCTCGGTGTGCCACTGTGCCAGAGCGGTGCGGTGAGGAAGCACAGTCAAAGCACTGGCGAGATAAACCAATTCGCAACACTTGTGACAACCACAGATACTGCATCATCACAAAGCCAAAATGCCGTTTCGTATTGCAGAGGACTATTCAGCAGTCAGCGTTACTTAAGTTTGCTCATAGGCAACATTACACCACTTCGCTAGCAAAGAGGACTGGTCAAGCGCTGAAGAGGAGGTGCGGTTATTGTTTTTAGAAGTGGAGTGTCTGACATTCGCACAATGTGATTCCTGCGGCCCTCTGTACGAATTAGCGAGCTTGTTTGGGAGGTGTAAAAAAAGGAAGTCGGAGCCTGCTGACTGGCCCTTTAAGAGAATGTAAATATACACTAGAAGGAAGTACACTTGTAGACATATTACGATAAGCTATAAAAAACAGGCAATAACATGCTCAATCCATGCAGCATAGGGATGTCTCACACCTTTGCAAGAACTTTACTATGGTGGCTGCATGTTTGTGTAGGCCAGAAGCAGCAGGCACGTGGCTTCCATGAGTTTGACCCGTTCGTTGAAGGGAAACTGCTGCTCACATCCTTGTAGCACTGCCTTTTGAAGATGCTTCCTGCGATAACAAAATGACCACAACACAATTATGGTCTGCAAATATCTACAGATGACCTACATTGCTGCCCTTTCTCATTAAATTCAGCTCTAGACTAAACACTGCAATAGTGGCATCCTCCTACATTACAGGGCATCATACTGCTTTCCTTGGCCTGGTTTTTAGTTCAATAATTGTTTTCACCCATAACAGAATGTAGCACTAGTAAAGATTCGGTTGGGGAGGGTGCAGTCGTAAAGTGTGTATGCAAAGTAAGAATATGAAAAAAAAAAACAATGGCATAATTTCACATGAGATATAACAATTATCATAAGTCATGTAATGTCAGACACCAAGAACTGTTTCATTGAGCAAGTTTTGACCTTAAGCTATCACAAAACAATGCCCTTTATGGAAAGTGGGATTTGCAGAGTGAACTCTGATGATGAAATTGGCTGCCTTTACTGGCTCTGTAGCTGCAAGTGCATTGCTAAAGCCGCTTGAATGCACTTAACAAGCCTCTGTAATGGTATTGACAAATCTACAGAGAAGACAAACTCATTCGTTCTCATTTAGCTGCCATCACAGCAATACGTTGCTTCGTGTCAGGTTTCCTGGTATGCAGAATGCACAAACTTGGTGGCCGTGCCATACCACAGTAAACATGATCGACATCTGCTCCAACTGCGTAAGTAGCTGGAAAGTGCTAAATTACGCAATCAGCTGTACCATGCACACATAATGTAAATTCTAGCAGTGGCAACATTTCGCACCTCATAATAGCCTATGGGCATTGTACTCGTTGATGCTGCCAGCTGCATTCCCTGTTTTCATTTCTAGCATGCATAGCACATGCACACAAAGCACCCAATAACTGTGGGAACACATAATGTAAATTCTAGCAGTGGCAACATTTCGCACCTCATAATAGCCTATGGGCATTGTACTCGTTGATGCTGCCAGCTGCATTCCCTGTTTTCATTTCTAGCATGCATAGCACATGCACACAAAGCACCCAATAACTGTGGGAAGCAGAATAGATCGTCCGAGGTAATCAATAAAATTGATTGACAAGAATTCCACACATCACTCAAGCCTGTTGTTTAGCATAAGTGATGAGAATGTGCAGCCAAATGTACACAGCAAATTCAGTATTGGCCTTGAAGAATTGCAAGATAGGTTGAAGCTTTCCAGAAACAAACCGTATACAGTAAAGTCTGTCCCAGATACTGAAATCATGAAGTTATAAATTTTAAAGTGGGCCGCTATATTCTTCAGGCACCATGCATTGCATTTATGAAAACGCTAACATCCCTGTACAACAATGCGTGCTGCAAGAAGTCATAAACCTTAATATTTTTGGCACAATGCCATTTCCCAGTACCACGTTTTACAGAAAGGCAACATTTTCCTTTTCAAAACTAAGCCATGTTCCCAGGCAAAATGCACTGTCCATGGTGACAAACATGGAGTACGCTCTTCTATACAGCTTAGCTGGTTTACTGGAACTAAAAGCTACGGTAACGCTGTCTTAATTGAACTGGCTAGCAAGAGCCTTCTCGCTGCTGTTTATGTGAAGTAATTTCACCTTGGCGGAACGTCACAAGAGTAAGTGGCACATAATAATGAGTGCGAAAACACAGTAACAGGTTGTGCAACGGCTACCAGGTATGCCCATTCGTGGAAACTGTGTGCTCTTCCCCCAAATGAACCAGTTGGAAATAACCCTTTTGCATGAATAAATTTAAGTTGGTTGCTGGCATACATAACATTGTTACTCTGCATTTCCATCTCACTTATCTAGCGCTCATTGTTTCCCTTCGACATGACTAGCTCAAAACAAGATTCTTCTTCATTAAATGGAACTTTGTACATTACCTTTACGTTGGCTACAGATGCTTATTTCTTCTGCCTGAATAAGCACCTCCTATAGCATACTTACCTCAGCCACCTTCTGTACTGCATGGTCAGCACTCCACTGTTTGTTGTGGCACTGCTGTTTGCTACCTGCAGTAGGTTGCAAAAAACTTCAGCATTAAAAAAAAAAGGTTAAGAAAAGCCGAAGCAGGTGTGCCAGCAGCACCTTGCCCTTTGAGGAGGGAGGAAGAGCTCTGATAAATGGCTAATTCAAGACAAGCGTTGTTCTTCACAAGCTGTTATTATGCGATGAGAGGTGGGACTTCAATACACGGACGCACATATAGTGCTAAAAGCAATTGAAAATTCAGCTGAAAGTACGGCTTGTCAAATTAGGTCAACGTGCATAAAGGATAAAAATGGGGCAAGTCAACTGAACAAAATACAATGTCATGCTGCAGAAATTGCATTTTTAGCAAATCTATGTTATCTATTGCTTGAAAGATGATAAGCAATGTCCAAGAATGCTAACCTAAACGCTTTCGAGGGTCACGTTACTTAATGACAAATAAAATGCACGCCTAAAGAAAACATCCCTAAATACACTTTATTTCTCCCACTGTACCGATTCACGATTCACACGGTGGCTGATGATTCCTTCAGAGCTCGTGCGAACGAAATGGATGTTGAAGCTTCGGTTTCACGGCGTTACTCCAAGTAATTTGTCAAGAGACATGCATAAAACGCATGACAATGGTGAGCCTGACAAAAATGTTGTCTCCTTTCAGCAAATATTAGCGTAGAGCAGTGCGTGCAAGCGAGCTAATTACCAAAACTTCATAACACTACCGACTACGTTCTTGACAAATGTCATGCGCGAGCACAATCCTCACAACTACAACCGCATACACTACCAACACGTTATGCGATTTTCTTCGGCGACAAGGCGTACTACAATGACAATAACTCACAATGTACGAAGCGTAACGTTCACTTACCTCTGGCAATAAAAAATACGTTGGCAGCGTACACTGCTGGATGACCGCCGGTTTTCAATGGTGCGCCAAGCGAGGAATCGCCGAGCTACCGGCCGTCCCCGGGCGTAAAGGCATTTTCCAGGGCCACAGAACGCGTCGTCGACAAAGGATTGCGGCGCTGCTACTCACTGACGTGCGGAAACATTTGAAGAAGGTGTTCTTGAAAACTATGAATCGCGTCCGTCGGTCACACCGAACAAAGCAGTCGCAGAGATTGAAGTCGCACGGTCGGCATCTCGTGACTATTTGCCTGGTACCGCGTATAGTTGCGCTTACGTCAGTAACCACGAAATACAACACACAATACACACAATGCGATGATGATGAAAACATTCCTTTATTAAAATTTAAAGAAAACGGGGAGGGTCCCTATTCCGGGACTCCTATGGCAACCTCTGCGATAGCCCGGGCCCGCTGGACGAGCGCCCGACAGGCCTCGGGGGCGCCTTCGCGAAGGATGCCTTCCCACTGCTCTGGGGTACGGGTGGACCGAAGGATTGGTGGGAGGGGAGGGAAGTAGGCAGCGGTGCACTCTACGGTGACGTGAAATGTTGTGGGGATGGCGCCACATCCTGGACAGGCGTTGGTATAGCGAGTCCGATATAATTTGTGCAGGAAGTGCAGATTTGGAAATGTTCGGGTCTGCAGTCGGCGAAGTGCGACAGCCTCCTCTCGTGTGAAGGGCGCTGGTGGTGGTTGGTATCGCTGTCGTTGGCGTATGTAATGCTGTGTGACCTCGTGATAAGTGAGAAGTGGGGAACCTAGCTCTGTGTTGGCCGCCTCACTGCGCGGGGCTGCTCGGAGGGTGAGTTCTCGAGCGGCCGCATGAGCGCGTTCATTACCCGGCAGTGAGGCATGACCAGGAGTCCAGAGCAGGTGTATTGTGTGGCTGATGTCTGATGCAACTTTGGATGTACGTAAAAGAATAGAATATGAGGTTTCGGGAATGCCGCGACCTGTTAGGAAAGCCCGACATGCCGCTTGCGAATCGGTGATTATGTAGTACGTTTCCGCGGGGAGGCTCAAGGTGTGTTGGATGGCCAGGGTAACCGCCAGAATCTCGCCCGAGTCGGTGGCTGAGCATGGTGAGGAGATCGAGGCAGCACTTACAATCTCATGAGTGCCGCTAACCACCACTGCCGTGTGTACGTTTGCCATGCAAGCCGCATCCGTGTAATAGACCCTATCCTCCTCAACCTCGCTGAGAGTGCGGTTTAGGTATCTCACTCGTGCCCGCCGACGACCGGTGTTGCGATCAGGGTGCATATTGCGTGGTAGGGGATGCACGCGAAGTACTCGAGCTATTTGGAGCGGCACGGAAGTCCCCTGTGTTTCCGGAGGTGCAGGGGGCACTGGGTGACCCAGGCGGGTTAGTAGCTGTCTACCCGTTGGAGTGAGAAGGAGGCGTTGGCGCTGACTAATCCACTGGGCCTCGAGCACTTCATCGAGGGTATTGTGCACTCCTAGCGACAAAAGGCGCTGCGTAGAAGTATAGTGCGGAACCCCCAACGCGACCTTGATGGCCTTACGGATGAGCGTGTCTACTCGTTCACGTTGTCCTTGCGTTAACCGGTGAAAGGGAAGGTGGTAACTAAAGCGGCTTAGAATGCACGCGTCTACTAGTCGAAGCATGTCCCGCTCCCCAAGGCCCGAGCGTCGATTGCTTACGCGTCGGAGCATGGCGATGATCTGTTCCGTCTGGCGTGAGAGTAGAGAGATGGTGTGTCTAGCCCTGCCATCTGCTTGAACGTAAAGTCCGAGGATGCGTGCTCGCTCTACCTGAGGGATGAGTGTCCCTTCGACGAGTACATTGATGTGGGGTGGGGGATCCTTACTGCGGCCACGGAAGACAAGGAGCTCAGACTTGTTCGGGGCACAAGTGAGGCCGCCCTGTCGAGCATAGTCTGATACGACCTCGACTGCTTGTTGAAGCCGGTCTTGAATGGCACCGTCAGAACCCCGAAACGTCCACAATGTGATATCGTCGGCATAGATGGCATAGTGCAGATCCTCAACTTGCTGAAGTTGTTTGGGAAGACCTGACATAGCAATGTTAAAGAGTGCTGGCGAGATCACAGCCCCTTGAGGCGTGCCTCTGCCCGGCAGGTGTATGATACCGGAGCGATGAGGGCCTATACCAATTGTTGCGGTACGGTCGCGAAGGAAGGCTCGGACGTAGTTATAAACTCGAACTCCGCAGCGTGATTCGGCGAGGTTGCTGAGAATGAGGTCGTGCTCCACATTGTCGAAGGCCGACTTAAGGTCCAGCGCAAGCAAAGCGCGGGTTTGAACCCCCCGCGATGGACCCAAGACCTGCTCTTTCAACTGGAGTAACACGTCCTGCGTTGACAAGTGAGGGCGAAAGCCAAACTGCGTATCCGAGAAAAACGACTTGCCTTCCAGAAACGGCTGCAGGCGTCGCAGGACAACGTGCTCCATGAGCTTTCCTATACATGATGTAAGTGAGACCGGTCTGAGATTTGCGATGGAGATGGGCTTCCCCGGTTTTGGGATGAGGGAAATATCCGCATGTCGCCATGACTGGGGTAGCGTGCCGTTTCGCCAATGCTCGTTAAACGTGTTCACGAGGTGCGTAAGATCTGCGTCGTTCAGGTTTCGAAGCGTCGTGTATCGGATGTGGTCCATACCCGGCGCTGAATTCTTGCGGATGTCCTCTAACACGGAGCGGACCTCTTGAATCGTGATTTCGGCATCCAGAGCGTTGGGCATATCTGTGACGTACGGGTACGGGTTGTACTGGGGACTCGCTCCAGAAGGAATATAGCGCGCCTGCAGTTCCTGCAGAAGGCGGTCGGGAGAGTCTCGAAACGAGTGGGTAAGGACGTGCAACCGCTTTTGCGTCTGCGTCTTGGTGCCCGAGGGGTCTATAAGTGCTCGGAGAATGCTCCATGTCTTAGCAGTACTCAGGGTGCCGGACAGCCTGTTGCAAAATCCCCTCCAGTTATTACTCGTGAGAGTCTGGGCGTATTCCTGCGCTTCTCGCGTGATACGCGCAATCCGAAGTTTCAGTCTACGATTCAGGCGCTGCCGCTTCCAACGCTTCGTCAATCCCCTTCTAGCGTCCCACAAGTGGAGCAGGTGCGGGTCGACGTCGGGATTGATAGGCGTAGTGGTGATCGACCGCGTGGTGGCTTCGAGGTCAGCCGTAAGGGCCGCGAGCCAGTCGTCGTAGCCATCCACTTCTGGACTGGCAGTCCGAAGTTCTCGAAATTTAGCCCAATTTGTTATACGAACTCTACGCTCAGGACGGCGCGAACTGGCGAGAGGAAGGACGGTTGCGACGATGTAGTGGTCGCTACCAAGAGTCTCGTCTAAGGGCCCACTAGATATGACCGCTCCAGTACCGCGGATGATCGTGAGATCGGGACACGTATCTCGCGAGACGCTGTTCCCGACGCGGGTGGGTTGTGCGGGGTCAGAAAGTAGGGTGAAGCGCATGTTACATATGTTGTCCCACAGTTTCGTTCCTTTTCCTGTGTTCTTGGGATATCCCCAAACCGAGTGCGCGGCGTTGAGGTCCCCGCAGATCAACAACTTATCCCCGAGCTTGCTAAATTCTGTAAAGAGGTAATGAAAATTGTGTGTACGGGCACGATGGGAACTGTAAAGATTGAGAATGAACAGGCTGTCGCTGCGCTTGGTGTGCGTGATTACTTCTATAATTTGATGGGGGATGTCAGTGGCTACTGAATGTATGCGTACTGTTAAGCGGTTAGACACAAGTGCCGCTATGAGACCCGAATCACTGCCGTACGCTTCGAATCCCGCAAGTGAAGGGGTGCAGTTGGGCTCCTGAAGGAGTATGACGTCGGGAGCCATTGGGGTCATGGCTATGTACTGCTGCAGGGGGCCCCGCTTGCGGCGGAACCCCCTGCAGTTCCATTGCCAGACCACAAGATGGTCCGCGTTACGCGTCCCCATCCTCACTCCTGAGAGGGGAAGGGCGTGTGTATGGGTGGGAGCGCTTTGTGATCGGTGCCAATGTCAGTGCAGGGGCGAACTCCTGGCGCATTTGTTGCATATTTCGCTCAGTCTGCTGCTGTATATCGGTGGATAGAGTAGAGATACTGCTACTGATTAAGTTGTGGAGCGTCGCTACGGTGTCGTTGAGTGTGTCCTTCAGCGTAGACACCGCCTGATTGAGCATATCGCGGAACTCTTGCCGGATAGTAGTGCACGCGGCCTCTATCTCGCGTCGAAGTCGAGCATCGAGAGCACGCAATTTGACCTCCATTTCCGCGCGGAGCTGATGAAGCGCATTCGGGTCGGGATTCTGTGTCGTCTGTGGAGCTGACGCTAAGGTTTGGGACGGGGTAGCGGAGGAAGGTGAGAGCAGAGGAGGCCCCTTCGCCCAGCTTACCTCCCGAGGTTCCGCCGGGCGCTGCTCGGCTCCTTGATTCTTGTCTGGCTGGTTGAAGTCTTTCAACGGGAGGGAAGGCTGGTTCGTCACCAGTGGTCCGGTGGCTTCCGAAGTGGTCGCCCGCTTTACAGGTGGCGTTTGAGACCCCGTCCTGGAGTGGGTACGAGAGCGGGCCTTGCTCCGCGACCTCCGTCTGGACCGGGACCGGGATCTGGATGTCCTACCCGGGTTGGGACCTGCTGCTTGCAACTCGCCCTGAGTCGATGACGAGGGGGTGGAGTGATGTTCTACATCTCGTTGTAGCTGTTCTTGCTGAAGTGCCTTCCGAACCCGTTCCTTGTTCAAGGGAGGCCGGACGCGGGCGGGACAACCCGTGTCCGTTGTGGGGTGATCACCTCCGCATGATCGGCACTTCGGCGTGCACGAGTGTCCTGGTGTCGGGTTATCTACGCCGCATGTCTCGCACGTGACGCAATTCGGTGTAGGGCAGTTGTCAGAACGATGTCCCAACCGGAGGCAAACCGTGCAAACTTGCTTGCGGGGACGATGCACGTAGCACCGGTACTCGGCGCCGTAATAACGTATGTAATGGGGAACCTGCAGTCCTTCGAAGGTAATGAGGGCCGTGCTCGTTTTACCCATCATTCGTGCCTGTAGAACGGTGTGGCCAGGCGTAATGAGATGATCCATAAGCTCGGAGGGGCTCGTTCCCGGGTCGACGCCATATATAATGCCTTTACATGAATTGTCTGGAGCAGCAATGTAAATTGACACAGGGTAGGTATGCTCGCCGAGGCGCAGGTGTTGGACACTGTAGAGGTTCAGGGCGATGTGCTCATGTGGCGTGCTTATAACAGCGAGGTTTTGTTCGGGGCGCAAGCGGAAAACTAGCCGGTCGACTTCGGCAGGAGGTAGGCTTGCGGCTACTCCAATAGCCCGCGTCAGTGTGGGGCGACTCCACTAGTCCAAGCGTAGCCCCCCCAGTGGGCGCAGGATGGCTTTGTAATCGTGGAGAGGCAGGGGTGGCGGCCGCGATGTCGCTGGCTTACGTTGAGTGGTCTTGCCTTGAAGTTCGCTTGTCTTAGTGCCTTGCAACAGGTCGGCTTGTGTGCGTCGTTTCTTCTGCACCAGCACCCAAGCAGAGCCGTCTTCGTTGGAGGGGGACGTTTCGTCATCGTTGGTAAGCGCAGGCGGAGTCGTGTCCATAGCTGCTGCCGCAGTCATGTTGACAGCGTCCTCCGTAACTTTTTCTGGTGGATCGGTTGCGTTCTCCATGGCGAAAATGTACGTGCCTTTCGCGTGTACGAAGAGGCACGTTAAATAATGTCAAAAGCTTGCATAACGGGCAGGGACGCTAACAAGAGCCTACTGACCTGTGAACATTGATCAAGGAACGCTACTGTCCTCAAACACAGCCACCGTCGTACCCCGACGGCTCGTCGGTGGTAGAGACGCGCCTCGGCTTAAGGAACACTGTGTGCGTCTCTGGCCGCCGCCGTTCTGAAGATTGAAGCCGGTGAATATTGATCAATATCACACTCACAGCCCAGGCAGCACATAACGTCGGGCCGATATTGGTTTTACGGCGGCTGTGCGCGGCCCCACCTCGGGCCAGCATTGCCAGCCTGGCGCCCATATCGGCGGAGCCGTTGACTTTCGCCGGCAAAATTGGGCCGATTTTGCCGCCTTTCAACCGATGTCGGGTTTTCACCGGCAACATAGGGCCGAGTTTACCGGCGTTCTGCCGTCTGTCCGCCGATATCGGCTTAGCCGATTGCTTTCACCGGCAACATTGGGCCGAGTTTGCCGGCATTTTTCTGTTCTTCCGCCGATATCGGCTTAGCCTATGGCTTTCACCGGCAACATCGGGCCGAGTTTGCCGGCGTTTTTCTGTTCTTCCGCCGATATCGGCTTAGCCTATGGCTTTCACCGGCAACATTGGGCCGAGTTAGCCGCCGTTTTGCCGTACTTTCGCCGACATCGGCCGAGCCGATGGTTTTCACCGGCAACACTGGGCCGAGCATGCCGTCATTCTGCCGTGCTTCAGCTGACATCGGCGGAGCCGATGGCTTATCGACGATGTTGGAACTTTCTTGTCTCCCTTCAGTCAGTTATACATGCCCTGTTGAGAACGTCCTCCTGCGTCGCGGCGCTCCAAAAGTCCTATTCACCGACAGAGGCACGGCTTTTACGGCAGCTAACGCAAACCACCTCGAAATAGAGCCGCACAAGTCACCGACGGATATCACCCGCAGGCGAATGGCCTCACCGAGCGGCTAAATGAAACCCTCGCCGACATGCTGGCAATGTACTGTACGTCAAACACATGGCATGGGCCCACCATCCTTCCGCACATAACCTGAAGTTAACACGGCAGTGTATAGAAACGGCGCACATATGACGCCGTTCAAACTAGTTCACGTAAGCCCCTCAACGACGCTGGACGACGTGTTGCCGGCCGTCATTGACGATCGACAATAAAGCCGCTGTAGCCAGTGCGGCCCTGGAAGAGGGGCACCACCCACCCTAACCACTCCAAGGCATGACATAAATAAATATTTCTTCTCCCTCGACGTACGCGCTCTACCTTCAGCCCGCCGAAGAAGCCCGGCAGCTCGCCCGCCGCACCAAGAACCAGCTGAGGATCAAGCCGCCAATACAGTCTTCGACGACGCCTCATCGAATACTAGCCCGGTGACCGTGCGTGGGTCTGGACGCTGCTGATACGTACGCTGACGCGGTCGTAGCGAGACGCTTCTTCGCCGGAACTTCGGCCCTTACAACTACGTCTCAGCGAACTGAACTACGATCTTGCCGGACGGCATTACTCACTCTCAGCGGCACAGCGCACGACCTGAAGTCATTCACGTCTCTGTGCGCGTTGAGGAACCCGAGGGCAGTTTTTGCTTGCTTCCATTTTAATTTTCACTTCGTGTTCTGTGTTAAGCATCGGGGTGATGCTTCTGAGTGGAGGCATGCATGGCCACGGTGTTTATCGCTGTTTTGATGTGTTTGGGTTTCACCCACAACGACTGTTAGCGACGCGCGGCGCAGACCGCGTCGCAATGTTTGGGAAGCGTCGCGATTTGTTTGAGATCATTCTGTTAAGATCACGCGCAGGACGCGAATAGTCAAGTTTATTCGAGAGCTTACGCGAGCATAGCGATAACGCCGGAAGGTTTGATGACTAGCGTACAGCACGTTCCACCGATGATGAGCACGTTACCGATGGTCTGTGCTCTGTTGCCAGAATCGGCGTACAGCGTGTATTGCTCGTACTTTAACTTTTATTTCATTCCTGAGCTCAACTTCGTCCGAATAAAGAGTTTCGTCTTGAACACACTGAAAGCTGCTTCTATGTCACTATCACTATCACATGACAATATTATATACATTATACAGTGTACGTTATAACTCCCGAACATCATACTCAAATGGTGATGATGTTTTTTCGGTTGTTTGTTACAAGTTTCACAAAACATTTTTATCAGACCGTTTGATTAACATCCTTCAAAGTTAATCTGGCCTTCATTCGATCTGTCAACATTTGGGCTTGAATCAATATCATGATTGGTATCTGCAAATTGTGTATTGCCCAACAGTAATGGCATCTGACATCAGTTGATGCCCTCTCATGAATTGTTCAATTGATCAAACATAGGAGCACCCATGTGATCTCAATCTGATATTATCAGAATCTGATCGAGACAGGCATGACCGAAATGTGGTTTATACTATATTGGTTTTATGATGCGCCCAAAGATAGACATGTGTTTCGTGGTCAAAACATTGCGTATACGTGTTTATCAGCAGTTTTGTTGACGTGCTTTCCTTTCGATCACAAACACCGGATACGATATACATTGTTTGGTACAGGTTTTATGAAAACGAAAGAAAAACTAGCGCAACAGCACATTTGTAAAAAGAACTAAGGCAAGGATGCTTGGAGATTGTCGGGCTGTATATCAGAAAACAATCTGTGAGAAATTTATGTGACTTGCTACAGCCGCGGGTACGCGCTGGTACGTTGAAGGGAACATATAATTGGCAGTCGGCGCTGTACCACGAGCATTAGACGTGTGGAAGAGAGCAGTGACAGCGCATCGGTCACTCCACTTATGCAGCTTGCGTTACTCGCACTCTTCGCTGTAGCAATATTCGCTCTGAATGTGCATAGATCACACCATATGTACCACAAAAACACTGCAGGGTCTAAGTGCATGAATACATATATGTTACCTCTTTGAAACGAGCCTTTCGCAGTGGCGTGTTGTGTAGTGTGTATAGAGCGCTTAGTATGGCGTATCAGTAGTGCCGTCGCAGAGGTAAAAAATTCAAATCCCATTTTGTCTTTCGTTGGCTTTTTCTGCTCTATTTTTTGAAGCTTACATATATTACAGTGCATTCTTTTAACTGGAACTAATTCATGATTTCTTGTTGTGCTGCGGATTACGAGACGAGGACGAGAAAGGAACTACAGGACAGGTGGTGTGCACCACGTACCTGTCCTGCTGTAGTCTCTTTCTCGTCTCGTCATCCGCAGCACAACAAGAAATCATGAACCACCACCAACTAGCCCAATTCATCGCTCTGCTAAACTGGAATACAACCAATTAAAAAATCATCGGACAGCGTGCCTATGTAGAATCACAGCCAAACTGTTGTGGCTTGGCCTCTCTGTCCTGCATCCACCGAACTCATCCCAAACTTATGGCTTGAATACAATATCAGCCACATTGATTCAAAGGTCTTGCTCAGCAAATGACGTGTGTCATTCTTGAAACTGTGCCCCATTCTTCAAACCAGCTAGCTGGAGTTTGGCACCATATATCATGGCACGCTTCAGTGAGTAACACACAATACTGGTCTTGCAAGCTGTTGTGCACTCCCTACATCTTCGCGTTCTCTCCTGCCACGCAGACATAATAAGTGAATTTGCAACACACGACATGATATTGTGCTTTTC
Organism: Rhipicephalus sanguineus; assembly: GCF_013339695.2. NCBI lineage: Eukaryota > Metazoa > Arthropoda > Arachnida > Ixodida > Ixodidae > Rhipicephalus > Rhipicephalus sanguineus. The sequence goes on from NC_051179.1 coordinate 113,679,856, forward strand.
GTGTTTTTTTTGTCCGACCTTCGTCAACACGTCCTTCAAATTTGCTTACACATTGACCATTAGTAAATGCTATACTAGATACAGTGCTAGATCTCACGACTGCTGAAGTTTAAGCAGCATACCTTGGCTGCTCTGTGCTTGGGAACGGGCCAACGAGCCCCAATATTGCTTTTGCTGCGAAAGAGTTGCTTCAAGCAAGATCTCCACACATGATCGAGGTGTTCACCCGCTAACAAAAACAAGTACCTGCTTATTTAATTGCGTTTTTTGCTACGAAAGAAACATCACTGCAACTTAAGTAACATGTGACCATCACATCTTATTTTGCATCACTAAAGTTCATGTCAATGCATTTCTCTCAGCACTCAATGATTCGAGTCAACTTATTTTGCACTTATAGATTAAATTGTGGTGATGTCGTGAAAACAGGCTTTTACGTAAAATCTTGAACGCCTTTGTACAAGGAAAAAAGTTAAAATGTAAAATTTGGACCGGTAGAGATTACCACTTTACGACTGCGATGCAGTCATGGCTATTTAATGGGTTTGATTACCGTGATTTCTGCCAGCAAGAGTTGCGAAGTGGGCTTGAAAGCTTCGATGGTAGAATCAATATATGCTTCTCTTGTCATTAACAATGTGCTTTCGTTATATATCTGCTATAACAGTGCTCCAGTTGGCTCACTGGTTAATTGTCCTAAGAGAGCTTCCATTTTGCATGCAATTTGCATGTCTGTATACAAGGTGGACACTACTACAGCTGTTGGCGGTGAGCTAGAATTTAGTAGTAGGTGTGTCCGTAAGTTGGCAAACTCGTGAGTCGACTCACTCAGACATAAATCGGGCAGTAAGTCAGTCTGAGTGAGTTCCACTTTTTCTGCCGGCCTATCGTCCCATCTACTCTTCTTCAACATTGCCATCAGCGTTCGCTCATGTTTACACTCACGTCTACTCACACATATTTCAGCACACTAGCGTTTGTACACTACTCGATATTTATTGATAAGATGCAAGAGCCACCGAGGGGAGGAGGTGCCTTGATTTGCCCCTGCAATAGATGGATGGAAAAACTTTATTTCGTCAGAAAGCAGCTGCGGACGATTCCGTGTTAGATGGCCATCAACCCAAGGTTGACGGCGACCTGTGTGGCCCACTCCACGACCCTTGTCAGCTCAGACCCAGTCGCTCCCGCAAACTTTCTAATGGGAAGTTCTTGACCAATAAAAATATCTAGTGTGAGTGGCATGTTTCATAAAAATCTTTTCGCTGGATTGCAACCACTGACAACTCATATTTGAAGTTACGAGATCAAAAGGCGCCATGTAGAGCATGGGTTATGTGAAATATTGGCGTTAAAGAGCATTGACACCGTGATTGTAAAGCTAATTACATGTACGTTACCACACTCATGAGTCAACTCACTCAGGTTCACTCAGACGAGATCAATCCAGTTGTAAAAAATTTTAGTGAGCAAGTTCAAGTGAGTCCGGTTAAGAAAAATCTTAGCGAGTCAGAGTCTGAGTGCGTCTGACTGAGAAAAATTTTGGTGACTCTGTGTCCGAAAGAGTCCGGTTGAGGAAACTTCCGAACAGTCTGAGTCCGAGTGAGGCCTAAGTACAAATATATTTCTTGAGTAAGTCTGAGAGAGCTCCACATTTTTTTTTCCAACTTATGAGTATGTCACATAAATTTAAAGAAAATAAAAAAAAAACGTGTTTATCACCAAAATAAAAGCAAGCACAAAGAGTAATTGCATTGGCAGGCCTAAATTATGGCCATCTCAAATGTGAACTAAAGCAGGAACGCACAGGTGAAAACACAGCGAGAGAAGTGAAAAACAACTAAATATATATGAATGAATAGAATTAGTATCGAAAGAGGAGGCAGCCACCTATCTAAACGAAAACAACAAATTAAAAAAAAAACACTTTCATTATGGCTCGCACTATTTGAACTGGGACAATCATAAAATCTGTATGGCATCTTACGCACCATCTACACTGTTTAAAAGCCAACTCTGTATTCCCATTGAGTGCCGGTGTTGCACATTCACATGAACATCATGGTTTTTGTGCGGTTTTGTGCAAGAATTCACACGTTTTAGTAGCATAATAGGTGCGACAGATATGGCTTAAGTTCGATGAATGATTCATTGTCTCTACAAACATTGTCAGAGAATCAATATTAAAAGTTTAACTTCTCACTCACCTCGTTCTCCGTCAAATAATAATATGCACTCACTACTGCAATTTAGGTTGTATCATCACATGATCTACAATAAAAACTGAATAAGTCAATGAAAACAAACAATCAGTCTCTCTGCTATCATTATGATACAAACCCATGGCTTTTTATTGCATGACAAAGTGCACTGGTCAAAGTGCACCCCCAAAACAGTAGCAAGGTCATGCAAACTTTCAAAACATGTGCATTTTTCTCCATTAAAGGATACAGAAAATAAGGTCACCAGCAAACAAAATAAAAATAAGCATACAAATACAAAATTTAGCCCACGCTTATTCTACATTATTGCACAAATACAGAAATTTCTATTCACCCACAGCAGAGAGGCCCACAACATGGGATGTTCACCCGCTAACAAAAACAAGCACCTGCTTATTTAATAGCGTTCATTGTTACAAAAGAAACATCATTGAAACTAGAGTAACACATGATCATCACATCTTATTTTGCATCACTCAAGTTCTTGTCAATGCAGAAAAGCTCTCAGCACTCAATGATTCGAGTAATATTATTTTGTGTTGAAAGATTAATTGTGTATATGTCATGAAAGCAGGCTTTTACATGAAATCTTCAGTGCTTTTGTGCAAGGAAAAAGTCTAAAATGTAAAATTTGGACTTGTAGAAATTACCGCTTTACAACTGTGATATGTAGCGATGGCTATTTAATGGTTTTGATTACCGTGATATTTTTCCCCCACCACGGTGGTCTTGTGGTTATGGCACTCGACTAGCGACCCGAAGGTCACGGGATCGTATCCTGGCCGCGGCGGCTGCATTTTTAATGGAGGCGAAAATGTTGAGGCTCGTGTGCTTAGATTTAGGTGCACGTTAAAGGACCCCAGGTGGTCGAAATTTTCGGAGCCCTCCCCTACGGCATCTCTCATAACCATATCGTGGTTTTGGGACGTTAAACCCCAGATATTATTAAATTATGATTACCATGACTTGTGTTAACATTTGCAAAGCTTTGATGTTGAAACCAAAATTATGCTTCTCTTGACAGTACCGTGTGGTTTTGTTACATCTGCTCTAACAGCGCTCTAATTAGTGCACAGTTTGTCTGAAGAGAGCTTCCATTTTGCATGCTATTTGCGTGTCGCTGTATGCAAGGTGTACACTATTGTAGGTGTCGACACTGAGCTAGAATTTAGCAGTACGCATGTTCATAAGTCTGCAAACTCTTGAGTAAACTCGCTCAGACTCGAATTGGGCAGTGAGTCAGAGTCTAAGTGAGGCCACTTTTTCTGCCGGCCTATGGTCCCATATATCTACTCATCTTCAGCATTGCTATCAGCCTTACGTCAGCTCATGTTTATACTCGCATCTGCTCACACATATTTCAACACACTGGCATTTGTACACCTCCTCTATATTTATTGATCCGACACAAGAGCTACAGAGGGGATGGGGTTCCTTGATTGTCCGACCCATACTTTCTAAGGAGAAGTTCTTGATAAAAATATCTCATGCGAGTTGTACCTTTCATAACAATTTTCTTGCTGAACTAGAACCACTGATAACTCGTATTTGAAGCTACAAGATCAAAAGGCATCACTTAGAGCATGAATCATATAAAATATTGGTGTTAAAGAGCATTGACACCATGATTGAAAAAGCTAATTACACATTGTAACACGAGTCGACTCATTCATACTGAGATCAAGCCATGTATCTGAGTGAGTCCAGTAGAGAAAAATTTCAGCGAGCTAGGTCTGAGTGAGTTCGGCCGAAAAAAATTTTTGTGAGTCTGAATTTGAGCGCATTGCAAGTGAGAAAAAACGTTTGGTGAATCTGAGTCCGAATGAATTCAGTTGACGAAACTTTTAGTGAGGCCAAGTCCGAGTGAGGCCTAAGTGCAAAACTATTTCTTGAGTAAGTCTGAGTGAGCTCTACATTTTTTTGCTGACCTATGGGTATGTCATAAAAAAAAGTGTTTATTACCAAAATGAAAGCAAGCACTGAGAGTAATTACATTGGCAGGCCTGAAATTATGGCAGTCTAAAATGTGAGCAAGAGCAGGACAGCACTGGTGAAAACGCAGCGAGAGGTGAAAACAAGTGAAGGTGGGGGGCCGGCATATGAATTAATAGCATTAAGTATCGCAAGAAGAGGCAACCACCTATCCAAACAAACAAATTTGAAGAAAAAGTTTGGTTATGACTCGCACTTTATTTGAACCGTGACAATGCTGAAACCTGCATGGCATCCTACACACCATCTTGTTTAAAAGCCAATTCCCTGGTGTTGACAGCCGGTGTTGCACATTAACATTAATGTCATGCTTTTTGCACAGTATTGCACACAATATCACTTATCTTGGTAGTATAATAGGTGTGGCAGATAAGGTTTAAGTTCAATTAATGTTCATTTGTTGCTACTAACATTGCCGGAGAATCGATATTAAAAGGTTAACTTCTCACTGACCTCGTTCTTCCGCGATTAATATGCACACACTACTGCAATGTACGTAGGTAGTATCATCACATGATGTACAATAACAATTGAATAAGTCAATAAAAACAAACATTCAATGTCATTACTATCATCGTGATAGAGACCAAAGTGCACCTCCAAAACAGTAGCAATTAAGCTCATGCTAACTTTCAAAACGTGTGCATTCTCCATTAAAGGATACAGAAAATAATGTTACAGCAAACAAAATAAAAAATAAGCATACGAATACAAGATTTAGCCCACGCTGATTGTACATAATTGCACAAATATAGAAACTTCGATTCACCCCCAGCAGAATATACATGGGAAACAAAGCTAAATCGCTGCAATGGCCACATTATAAAGGCTTTTATCAGCACAAATGCTCAAGCAGTCAGTTCACATTAAGGCACACACACTGTGTAATGAAGAGCTCTAAACCAGTGCTTGTACTGAATATGTGAGTCAATATCAGCTGGTCTTGATTATTTGATGCTGTGGATAGCATATGAATTATTCTAGTTAATGGATTTGAATATGGAATTGGCTAACAGGCTCGATTCCTGTATAAGTACATTATGGAAGTTTTCAGTTCTGTAGTTATGTATGTTTAAATATATAAATTGTGTTTTGGGTGAAGAGCTAACCAGTATGGGGGTGTACATTTTGGCAAAAGGCAACACTCTCCATAGCTCTAGTTATTTTCATTCACAGTATTGTTGCGTTACTGATGTATTTCAGCTCAGTGGTTATTGATTACTTGCCTATATTCATCAGCACAACTGAAGAAAGCAAAGTTCTCGCTATTCACTGCTTTAGACACGCAAAGCTTTAATGCATGCAACTCTTTTCTCCTCTGGTTCCATTAATCTGTCCGAGCTGAGCAATGCAGGAAAGAAAATTAAGTCAGTGTCGCACTAGCAGAGCTAAGTTGGTTGGCTGGTTGTCCCTTGGCAACCTGGCGTCACCCACTGCAAGGGATCGACCATGAAACGAGCTATCCCCCGCAGTGGGTTGCGGCAGCTAAGCTTGAAGGAAGTGCGGAGCTGGGCAGCCTTCTTTCTCTTCATTAAGGCATCGCTGGGAGAATCGGTCGTACATCATTAAACAAAGTGCTGTGCAAAATAAACATAGACAAGAAGAGAACGAGGATGGGCGCAGACTCGTGACTGGTTTTCATTCAGCAGAAAACTAATATTTATACTACACAAACCACAAATTAATGCAAGGAACCTGCTTTCATTGTGATACAATCTGATTGATGTATCACTGAAAAAACGTCTCCTTTTTCTATGATGCAGAAAGCCTCGGCAAGCCCACGTGCCAACTGGTCATGACAGCGTTTCAAAATTTTTGTTCTCACCAGCAAAGACTGGCATAGTTTACCACACTCGGCCCACGGGCATACACTGCAGTGAAGGGGAAGATTGGAACCTCGTCCGTTCTTGATCGAAAGCTGGTGCTCCCTCCCTAAGCCATTCATTTAAACATAGGCCCATTTGGACGATGTACACCTCCCCGCATGTCAGAGGGATTTCGTATGCAAACCCCTTCGAGCACACGATGAACCGAGTAGCATGGCTCTTAGTGCAATCTTGCACACTCCTACTTGCAGAGGCGATGCGGGGGCAAAGTGAGGCCAGTTTGTGTGGGGCAGAAAATACCACAGGCACACCATGGTGATCGGCAGCATCCTTCATTGTGAGATACCCTATAATTATAGGGGACAACCACCGATCGTATTTTTTTACGACCTTCACAGCACTAGCCTTCAACCTCTGCAGGAGCTTCCCTGCTACAGCAACAACTGACAACAACTGACACAGGAAAACCAGCCTTCACCAACCTAGCAACCTAATTTTTTAGGCTGTCATGGACCAGGTGAACACATCACTTCTCCAAGACTCCCTTCAAGCAAAGCATGTCAATGGCCCGTTTAACAGTCTTTGAATGCGCAGAATTATTCAACAGGTCTTTTCTAGCTCTCTGCAAGTACAACCAGCATGTGTGATCTGGTGGCAAAGATAAGTTAATATCTACAAACTGAATTCTGTTCTGGCCAGGTAATTCGTAGGTGAAGGTTAAACCTCACCTGTGTCGTTCAAAGACCGCTAAAATATCTTGCACAGAATTAGTGTGTGCCAATCCAGGTTCTTTTTTGAAAAGAACTTGGTAGTCATCTATGTATCTGAAAACCTTTAGCACAATATCATGGTCAAAACAGCACACCAGATCACAATCAATGCTGGCCAAGAAAATACGAGCTAGTACAAGTGCCATGCACGAGCCTATACATATGCCCTCCCGTGGAACAAGGACTTGGTTGCTAAATGTAACATATGTTGATTCAAGATAAATTCAGGAAGCCTCAAAATATTATCCAGGCTGAAACCACTGGTGTTTCTTTACATTTCCTTTTTTCTTCTCTCTATTTTTTTTTCTTTGTCTCTGTTTATTTATTTCTTTCTCTATATATGCAAAAAACGACAGGAAGTGGAAGATGGAAGCTTGCAATGAAAAAATGCGTAAACAGGGGTGTGTGTGCTCAAGCCGACGTTCCGACAAGTGGACTTTTCTTCAGGGCTGGAACTGATTTCCTTAGCGCTTTTGCGCATATGCTGTTTACTCTCTCCTCCAATCCAAACAGGAGTAGTGGGTAGCTGTGAAAAGTGGAGGGGGGGGGGGGGAGACCAGCCGTGACGAATGGGGCGAGTCAAAAGGAAAGAGTTATTCCTTGAAAGAAAAGCGGGGTAGGGGGTGTTCAGACTGCAAAAGTGTAAGCCCCACAAGGTGCCTAGAAACACTGTTTAAACAGCTAGGTTGGGAACAAAGAGGAATTAAAACTGATATAGAATATCTGGGTAATCTGCAGTTTACAGACATCATGCTCTTCAGCAATGATGGGAACTAACTGCAACGAATTACTGATGATCTATACCAAGAAAGTACTAGAGTAGCTGAAATAGGACTGAAAATAAATCATCTATAAAGACTAAGCTTGTGCACAATATCCTAGTTAAAGAATATGGGTTTAAAATTAGTAGCCAGCCTTTAGAATGAGTACAAGAGTATGCATATCTATAAGAGTTACTAAGATGGGTGCATAGATGTGAAAAGAAAATTCAGCAAAGAACAAAAATTTGCTCGAGCACTTGCAGCAAACATTACATAATCATGACCAAAAACTTGCCGCTGTCCTTCAAGTGAAAAGTATACCGTTACTGCAGTCTAACACAGTACTAACACAGAGCACACAAACTTGGAGAATAACAAAAACTCATAATCAAAGACCATGCAGTGTGCATTGGAATGAAAAAAGACATGTAACATAGAGATAGAAAACAAGCACAGTAGATCAAGAAACACAAAGCATCAGCTGACATCCTGGTGACAATTAAAAGGCTCAAGTTGCGACCAGAGTGCACATGAACATCATGGAAAGCTTGTAGGTAGTGAGAAGGCCAGCACCAGAGGTGACAACTGGACTTCTCATCTAAAAGTTGCTTGATCATGAACATTCACAGCATCTAACACCTTGACTTGACATCGCAATGAACTTCTAGTGCTGTTGAAATTGTCCTCGTAGGCTGTGTGATGGCAGAAACAGTCCTTCCGAGACATAGTTTGGAGTGTAACACATCACTGATGTCAAGTACCCCCAACTATTCCCACTGCATCGAGTGCTGAGCACCACAGCTGTGGCTCGACATGTACAGTATGCCGTCAAAGGTGGTGGGTAAGTTGTTGGGGAGATGCGCCAGTGGAAACGGGTCAGCAGCATGTGGTGGTAGACACAGGCTCATTATTGGTAGGTGGCTGCTAGGTTGATCCTCGCTGCAATGGTTTGGCCTTGCGAGGCTGTTGTTGACGCCAGGTAGGCTTGTGACTAGAATCATTTGTCAGTGATCCTGCGTCCTCTTGCTTCAAAAAAGGGTGCACATGGTAATTGTGGCATAGTGAGATAAGAGCACTTCACTGATATGACTGACAAGTGCTGTCAACGTGGTGGGTGGATGTTGAGGGGAGTGATACAATGGAGGAGGTTCAGCCTGCGTCATGGTGGACTAGTGGCTAGCTCGAGGTTGAAACAGATGATGCACTGGCTGTATATCAACAGATACAAAATGGCAAAAAAAAAATTGGCTCAAAGCTTGCACTAAGCCACGCAAAGCTCGATACACTCTGAAGCTGATCGATCTCTTGCTTACTTATTGCTGTATCTAGGGGGAATTTGGCTGTAGCGAGGTTGAACTTGGCTTGACTGGCGAAAAGCGAGTGGATATGTAGTGAACCACCTGCCTTTTCTTAGACATTGGATGTTTAATGAGAAACCGTTGCTCGAGCTGCACTGCGGCCCTCTCCCTCGAAGAACGGTCTTGCGACAAGTTCTACTCAGCCACACATCTTCCAGCTCGGTCGTAGTGTAGAGGAAGAGCTTCTGCAGCACACGCAAGTCAAGGTCGTGCTACTCCACTGATCACACAGTCCTAAGAGTGGACAAGTTGTTTGTGTTGAACCAAGGACGATCACACACTTCATAGGAATGTCCAAATTCCAACGAAAGGAACTCGCACTGAAACCTTGTGTCGGCACCACCGGTGGAGGCACGGGCTCCCTACACTTCTTGGTAGGCTGGACCTTGCCGCAGGGAACACACTTGAGCAGCATTTGCTGCACGTTTGGGCTCCCTGTATTCGGGATCTTCTTGACACTGCAGTCTCTTCCGTTACAATTCCCTGGCCTTATACTCCGGATCTTCTCAGCGCTGCCACTGACTTTCACGCATAGTGGCAAGCCTCGCTTCTCAAACTGCAGCTTCTTCCTCAGAAGTACAATTTATCTTCGGGCATCCCATAACTGCGTATGGTTAGGCGCGAGTTCGTTCGCAGCCATTTTTGGGCGAACTGTTACCTTCTTCATTTTTAGTGGACTAGTGGTGAGTAGTGGTATTTACCTCATTTTTGTGGCACATACCCGTATATGATGACAGAATTCGTGATACGAGATACAAGAAATGATTTGCTAAACAGCTTTGCTGTTAAAATCGGCACAGAATAACCTATGAGAGTTGTCTAAGTAATGCACAGGCATAGACATTTTTTTTCTTTGTACACTGCAATAACTTTCCCATAATGTTGCTTGATCTGCCTCGCCACAGTGGTCTAGTGGTTGCGGTGCTCGACTGCTGACCCGAAGGTCGCGTGATCGAGTCCTGGCCGCGGCGGCTGCATTTTCAATGGAGGCGAAAATGTTTGAGGCTTGTGTACTTAGATTTAGGTGCATGTTAAAGAACCCCAGGTGGCTGAAATTTCCGGAGCCCTCCACTACAGCGTCTCTCATAATCATATTGTGGTTTTGGGACGTTAAACCCCAGATATTATTACTGTCAACCAAGAATTCCCTTTGCTTCAAGACTGATGGTTGCGGCTTTCACTGCAGGTGCAACAAAGGAAAAACTATGTAGTTGCGCTTGCGCCTCAGTTTAAGGCACTGTGCTTTGCCACGAAGGTCTTCAAGCCGCCAGGTTTTCACATCACCACTAGAGGCATCACACTTAAATATGCGAAGCCAGGATGACTGCAGTGGAACTTTGTAAAAGTCCCTCGGATTTTGTAGGGCTGCAGCTTTACAACTGCTGTCATTCACTTCCACCACAACAGCCGGTCCATCATCCAGTAAAAAACAGTCTCCTGCTTTTAGTTCACGTGGCCCTTGCTTCTGCACCTTCGGAGTCAGATGCCTCATCTCTGACAGCCTCCTGCTGAGTTGAGATAGTGGCTTGTTAGAGGAGCGCAGCAACTTTTTCATTTTCCCCAGATGGTTTTCAAAAGGGAAGGCGCTGAATTCGTCGAGGGGTCCATGCACCAAGCACTGTTCAGCAAGATGGCTGAGGGTGTGCACGTTGTACACAAGCTGTTTACTGCCATAAAGTTTGCCGAATTGCTGGACAAAGTATCGCAGCAGGTCACGGGCAAACTGATTGTACTCCACATGGTACTGTGGAGAAACCAGTATAGTGATTGCCACATGAAACATCAGAAAGTGCTTGTACTGTGACGCTGGGAGCACAGATTTAAGCACTACAGGCCCCACGTAGAGGAGGAATGTACGAAATTCTGATGCCTTCCAGCGGTCCAGCTCTTCTGTTCCTCTTGGCTTCCTTTGAAAGCAGCTGGGAAAGGCACTTGCACATTCTCGCAAATGATCGTTGAGTTTGCAGCGCTCAAACCTACCCAACCTGCATGTCCTAGGACCCTGCCCTCTGCTCACCCAGTTTCTGAGCATGCGCCGCATCACACCCAAGCAGACGAGATGCATGTATTCAGTTGGAAAACACATCACCATATCCAAGCTCAACGGCAGGAATGGTGAGAGGCCATTGTGGTGATGTTTGTCCTCTTGTGAGCGAAAGGAGTCATTCGTACGCAGGGGTGCATGCAGGTTAGGAAACGTCACTCGCCCTTCCATGTACTGGCCCTTTTGCGTACACATCTCGCAAGCATAATAGCCACTATGGCCAGCTACAGCTTTAATAAAGCTTCTAGCAGGTGTATCACATACAACTGCTGTCAGGGTCACACCGACGTGGGTGCCCTTTATAACTATCCCATTAGAAGTAACATCAAGAACTTCGTTTACAAATGGGGCAAGGTAACTCTGGAGGTCCGGTGGCTTGCCGGGTCCACAATAAACGCTCACCACAAATGGTGTGGAAGCCGTTATGTTGCTACATCGGCAAAGAATGGGCCAAAAAGATGTCTGGCTGCTTTTAAAAAGTGGAACGCCGTCAATGTTTGCTTGCAGCTTGATATCTCGCGGCAAGTGCCCTGGTCCTATGGCTTGTCGTATGCCTTCAGCTAGACCAAAATGCACAAAATTTCCACTTTGGTCAAGCTGCGCTTTTCTCTCCGTCCGCATCACGGTTCGGGCGTCCTTTGGCAGGCCAGGAATGCCTCGGCGCCGACAAAAATCAAGAATATCATTGATGTTGTAATGCGTCATGTTGTGACGGCTTGCAATGACAGCAAGTTCTTCAGCTGCTGTCAGCTCCTCTGCAGGCACATCATGTGAAGGCACCCCTTGGCTACCAGAACAGCCTGCAGCTTCAACTGCTTCCACCTCTTCGACAGACAGCTCATCTGAGCAAGAGGAGCTGTCTGAAGCACTTGTGCCTACGTAAGTGGCTTCTGCGGCTTCGTCGTCGGAGCTGCTCCCTGAATCACCTTTGGCTCCAAGAAAGTTGCTGCCAACTGGTGATGTCCGAGCATGCTCTTTGGCGTCATCGATCCGAGGCACAACAGGTTCTAGATGTCCTTCGACGTCATCAGACAGAGATGCAACAGGTTGTACCGGCTCTGTTTGATGCGCCGAACTTCCGCTGCCACTGGCGCAAACGTTGCTTGAAGCAACGTCGCTCGTCGATCCCTTTCCGAGGACGGTAGACGGAATCGAGTGCGACTGCTCGCCATCATCATCCGACAACGCCTCGCTGGCCGGCCTTTTCCTGGCTTCGTTCAGCGGCGAGGGCGCATTCCCGAATGCAAGCTTCGAGATGTCGAGCCCGTGCAGGACAAGCTCATAATCTTTCTTAACGGCGCGATATTTCGACCACTTCGAGCTCATTTTCAAATCATCGCCGTAGCATACCAGTAGCGCGTTGACAGACAAACGAGACGGCGATGACAAGAAAATGAACCAGTGTTGCCACGACACATAAAAAATAGTAGTAAATATCTTCACGAAAAATCAACAGAAAGCAGTATATCTCTCATTTTAATATTTGCGCTCGCTTTTGGAGTGCTAATGTAGTATTGTACTTCTGTCCCCGTAGTGCAGGGACGATAGAGAAACATGGCTACGATGCACAACAGACACACGGGATACCGAAAGCTATATCGTAGTGTCATTGTTTCAAACATTAATTATGCGAGAGATGAAATAAAACACGAGCCCCATCGAGCTTCCGCAAGCGAACTGTGCGGCACGGTGCACCGTTGGCACCGTGCTGTGCGGACAGTGGTGTCATTGACATTACGCAGGCTACACTACATTCGAGGCACATATGTTGATCAGTGTTATAAATATTCATTTGCCTTATCAATGACCGCTACATGTTGCATCTGATAATGTGCAGTTATGTTGATCATTGTGCTGATTATTCATTCGCCTTATGAATGACCAGTAAATGTCGAATCTGACATGCTGGAAGTATTCAGGTGGAACGTGCGGAGGGTCAAAAATTTTTTTTCTTTTTTACTGCATACAGCCTTCATAGCCAGAAGTTCCTGTTCTCTCTGTGGGTTCATCGTTACCGGAGAGCGTGCACTATAACGACGGAGACAAAGATAAGAACAACACAAGGTGCGCGCTCTCCCGTAACACGCCCAGTTTTTCGCTTTGTTGTCTCTGTTGGCTCAGGACCAAGTCCTTAGGGCCAGTGGCCAGCTGAGGCTCTCGGAAAAGACAGAGAGGCAGCGAAAATATAAATACTTCGACCTTTACTCCTTGATGACCACGGTGAGACAAGATCACCACTGCGGCAGAGCGAGCAAACCGAGCGTGAACGTGCTCTTGTTCCCTATAACTGTGGCTCACAACTACTGTGGGCCCGGCTGGTAGTCTTCCTTTTTCTAAACCTGGCTTTCGAGCCATTGCCCCACACCTCTTAGTACGGGCACGGGGCCCGAAATACAACAGGAACGGATTTATTGCTTTTGTCTTCGTAACTCAGGGGTACGTACGTACGTTATGCAAAGTTTATGGCTCATTAGACAGAAGTAGTGCTTAATGGCCCTAAAAGACATTCTCGCTCACCAGCGGAGCACACGACAAAAATATTGAGTTCCCCATAAATCCTTTGAAGGGTAAGACGCTATGGACCTCCACAAAGGTGCAGATGGGAGTCCTTTCAAATATATGGCGGCTAATTAAAATATATCTAACGCTTCATGACGCTTGTCCATGGTGCAGAGGTTTGCAAACTTTATACCACATCTCATGAGAGTGTGGCCGAAAGTCAGTTTGAAAACAATTTTAGGTCTTGTTTAGAGTGTACTAGAATATAGTCTTTGTGGACAGTTTGGAGCAGTGGGAGGCACAACTCGCCAGCACCGCCAGCACGGACCTAAAAATTGCAACTAGAGGTGCAACCAGCTCGCACTTCTAAGTCACGTTAGGCGAGCGGCGAAAGCCAGTGGGGCCCTGGGCTTGGGGCATTGCCCAAGGTGCCCCTGAGCAACACCCCGATGAGTCTCCCTTTTTCTACCCCTGCTCTTAAAATAAAGTTTTCTTGTTCTTCTAGTTTGACTGGTGGCGCCACATTAAAGTAAACTTGCTATGAAAGGGGAAAAGTTAGTTTCGTTTTTGTAAAAAAAATAATAAAAAGCCGCAGATTCATACACCTTACCACAGAGCCAGCAGTAAAAATTTAAAGATCAGTGCATCTAGACTGCTGATAAATCAGCAATCATGCCATCACTGCGCACACGCGAGAGGCACTCTGCACTGCTGCACAATCTGTGAGCCCATGTATGAAGGAACTAATGTACTAAAAATATTTTGGCAATTAACGCCATCTGAGGAACCACTTTTTTGGGTTACTCGAACGTTTGCATGTGGATACATCACGACCTCCTCTGGGTTACATTCGTGCAAGTGCGGGGACCAATTTGGCGACCAGTGGTTGCAGCAGTCTGGTGACCCTGTAGTACTATTGTTCACATTGGCAAGTTGCCATGCACGTGCTTGTGCTCAAGGCTTGGACTGTTTGGTCATGCTCACATGCACCGAGGAAGATAGCGACGACGGTCGTGGGAATTTTGCTCATCTCAGAGAGACTGCAGCTTCTTCTGCACGCCGCCGACTCAGCGTGAGTATACGTGCACTTCTTCTATTACCTGGTTATCTATATTGTCACTGTACGTTCTTGTCCCTTGGTCAGTGCATCGTACTAATTTCCGCAACTTGCTTCAGGATGTTATTTACATTTTCTTTGTGCATGTTCGTTAGGGACATTTGGTGACCACGTGCTTTGCATGCTACGGTCACACAGAGCCTATGTTGAGCACCGTAGTTTTTGAGTGCTGTTAGCAGTTACCTTACATGCATTATCAAACACGCGCAAAAAATGCAGGCTGAATTAATACTCGACTTACACTGGACATTAAATTTTGGTACCGATCGTCGTGGAGTCTATTCAAGCACGGACCTCAAAGTGGTAGAGCGCGGTATCCATGTCCCACGATTTTCTAATAAACGAATGCGATTGAGCGAGAATACGGCCTGGATACCTGTCAACCCCGCGGAGCTTTTCTTAAAATGTATGAATTTGGGCCTGTCTTACGACTTCACGAATCCTTTTACGGAAAATTGGATTTGTTAGCGGGAAGACATTTCAATTCCTAATGAAACCACATTTTTGCTTCGCCGTGGTACACCACCGTCATGCGGTGAAGCGCAATAAGATTGGGAGGGGGCCAATCCGGCTTTCACTGGACCCTGTTTTATACCTTCATTACACGTGCGTGCATCGCGGTGCACGAGTGCTAGCTTTACTGGAAACTATTCAAAGCAGTCTGTGACGTTACTGCGGTTTGGGGAAGCAATAAATAAAAACATATGCGAATATTATTTCGTCGCTTTTGGTCCCCTTCGCGAGTGTACGAATTCAAATGTCTTCAGGTTGGCAGGTATGGGCCGCTTGACAGCCTTGGCACGTGTCTGTCGAGAGCGTGCTTATTTATCTTTACTTGCTAACGTGCTCATTAGCATGCTTGTATCATCGCGAGCAACACGTACGCGTTACACCTTGTACGGCGGTCTGTGAAACTACATGCTCAGACGTTGGCTCTTTTTCGCAAACCTCCGTACGTCACCCCTCCTTTGTCTTTTCTTGTCCTTTTTTGGGGGGAAGGGGGGGGGGAGGGATATGGGGCGCTTTTGCACGTGTCCCGCAGTTACAGCCAGCGTGCCTTGTGCAGTATCAACATTCATTACTGTTTGCTCCAGCAAACAAGCTACGATCTGTGATGGAAGTGCTGCTCCAGACTGCTCCAAAAGAGAAATGCTGCTCCCAACTGTAATTTTTGTTAGTAACTGCTCCGAAATGGCACTGGTAAACTGAAAACAATGAACTTTAAACACATGATTATCCAGTGAACCTAAACGTATAAAAAAATAAGCAGTCTACTATCATTCTATATTTTGCGGACATTTTTCTTGGCAGTGAAGAGAAGGCTGCAGAGCCAAACTATGCGTGTGCTACCACTGAAGAAAGAAGGCCCACAATTGCGTCCTTGTTTTCTGTGTGAGAATTAAGCAAAACAACATTGCTCTATTTTCTATGGGACACTGTTTGAAAAGAGGCGCAGCACGCACCAAGGAGATATAAAATTTATATTTGTTTTACTCTATGCAGTGTCATTTTACGTTTTTGCACGTGTGAAAATGTTGCAACTTTTACGTGCTCCTCACAGTCAAAATGGTGCCTTCCAGGGGCGTAGCCAAGGGGGGGGGGGTTGGGGGGTTCAAACCCCCCCCGAAATTTTTCAATTTTGCTTGCGTATATAGGCACGCACACATACAACGTACGCACGAACATACATAAAGTATGGTTGAACCCCCCCCGCCCCCCCCGAAAAAAATTTCTGGCTACACCCCTGGTGCCTTCAGTCTTCAGGTGAGCGCTCGTCGCCCTCCAGCCTTTCCGATGACTCGCCGAAGGAACTTGCGACGAATTTCACTAACAAATGGCTGTCTAAGCAGACGAAGCAAATAGTATGCAATGTTATTATTCGACCATGGCCGCTCGAATAATCCAGCAGCCGTCACAAGAGATACGGAAGGTTCGCAAACTGAAACTAAATTCGAAATGCGCTCCAAACCAGACTACTTCGCGGAGCAGTGATGTGCAGTAGCTCCGCCCCTGTAGCCTTTTCTTCATTGCCAAGAAAAGTTGTCCGCGAGTATAGTATGTACTATAGTATGCTAGTATGGAGTTTCTATACTAGCTCCATACTAGCATATCGACAATGCCGCAAGTACTGGCATTGTTGATATGTCTCCGATTTAGCTGTATGTAGCTGTACATGACAGGCAGGCTATTTTGGTAAAACGTGTGTGAGACTAGTTCGATATCTTACTGATTACTAACAGCTGGTGGGAGGACTGTGATGTGTGACTGATCACATTTATCACTTTGTCATTTCCGACCTCATTTTTGCCATAAGAAATGGCAAGGCTGTTTTTTCAACCTATCCGAACTTCGTTTTTTGTCTTTTTTTTTTTGAAATTTCAAATGCAGGCTATTTTGGTGAAATATGAAAATAACAGATTTCTTTGCTCTGTTACCGATTATAAACTGCTCTATGTGATTGTAGTTGCTTTTATAATTTGTGGCTCAGCTTCATCGGTTTTATACCATTTTTGTCACAAGTACCCGATATTTTAAATATACTATAGCTCATCAGGCAGATGGGTGGTCACTGAACACCCATCAGCCTGGTGAGCTATATATTTAAAATTATTTGTTTCTTGCAATTTGCAGTGATAATTCTATGTGCAATGTCTTTAATAATAAGTAATAATACTTATGAGATGCTTAAATAATGCTTTAAAGGAGCACTGACACAAAATTTCGAAGGCGAGATAATGAGTGAAATAGATATATGTGGAGCCATACACAACGTCTACGAAATATCAAGGGCCAGTATAGCCTAGAACATATTTAAAATCAATTTTAAAGTGCATGCCGCGCGACTGAGCGAGATGCGAGCACCTCGCGACGCCGACATCAACGCGGCGGATATGTAAACAAACCTACGTCACGAGTTTGTGTTGGCTGGTTGCTGGTTGTGCCATTGCGCTTGTGCGCTTGTGCTGCCTTCCGCTGTTCGCTCGTCGTGCCATTTGGCAGATGTTATGGCCCGGTCACGCTAGCGGCAAGCCTGCCGCAACGGCGTGGTGCCGCAGAACATCGGCCGTCGCCGCACGCGCGAGAGCTGTCCAACATGCACGGCAAGCTTCTCCGGCGAGGCATTCGCGCCTCCAAAAAACATGGCCGCACTGCCAAAAGCGGTTGTCGTCCACTTCGAATCTATCAAGTGGCCGCCGGGCACTCTGTAGCGTGTAAGCTCCGAACTGATGCTTCCATTTTGCTTTAGATTCATGTCCTTAAGCTTCAACAGCAATGTATTCGTCCCGATTCGGCGCCGTTTTTGAGAGCCATAGTCAAATAATCGATGCTGTAGGGTTAACGAGTTGAAATGGGCACTTCCGAATGCTCGGAGGACATAGATTACGCGTTTGTTAGTTGTTTCTAATCCTCCATAGCTGGCGCCACTTGACCTAGTGCCACCTTGGGGACACTTTATTTGGTTTTACGCGACGCCCTTTTTAATTCCGGACAGACTAAAACGCTCCACTGACTGCTTGAACCATGCCTGGCAACGACACAGACGACATCCGCACTTCTAGCGTGAAAAACGCGGATCAAAAAGCAAGCAGCTCGAAGCGTCCCACGTCAGACGAACTGGCGTAGCAGACGAACCGTAAGTGCGGCGCCCGCCGCACTCGCTCTTGCGCATCGCCTACGTGACAATTTTGCGCGGTCACGTGGCCAGCTGTGTTTACCCGTCCTCCGGAAGTAGTGCTGCCTAGCTCGGTGCTCTTTGAAACTGAAACTGCAACTGGGCGCTCTAAAAACGTCTCTAAATAAATAACCGTCGCGCACTCGTGCAAACGAGGTTTGCAGCCGTGATAAGTGGATCATAAGCTATCTATTGCAACAAAAAAAACAAGGTGCAATATTTTTGTGTCAGTGCTCCTTTAAACTCCAGGAGTCATTTGGAATATTTTGCCATCTGCTCCGGAAATGGTCAATAGCTGCTCCAAACTAGCATTTTTTCTGCTCCAGAGTGTGCTCCAAAAAGTAAAATGTGGCTTCCATCACTGAATATAGTTATTTGTACAAGTGTTATGTGATTGCAAGTAGACGTGGGAAAAAACACTGCATGTTTTCATGGTATTCAAATGGAAAGGCAGATCTGTTAACTCAAAATGCTATGTTCTTTTGTCCTTATTTTTTTTTCCAGCATGCCAAAGAAGTTTGCTGTGGTGGCTTTTCCGTTGGAAGGTGACTCGATTGCTGTGGTGCCCCTTTCATGGGTCACCGCAGACAATGAGCAATGTCTGTGGCCACCTGGCAGTGCAGATATGCGGCACTTGGCACTGACTGAGGCAGTGCCAGGCACCACAGATGAGGGGTGGCAGTGCTACCCGATAAGAATTGTCGCCAAATGTCGTAAGTGCTTGTTGCAGACACGGTCAAATAATGGGCAGTTGATAACGTAGGTGACTTATTTGGGCCTTGGCAGCTGGAATAGCAACACAGGTCATGTTTTCCTTCTCAAGCTGTCACTGTCTGACAAACTATTAAAATAGGAAGTGGGAAAATGTGGAGCAGGTGGGAGCAAGAAAATCAGGTCAATGAGCCAGGTGAACACAGGATCCAACGACAATGTTGGATCCTGTGTTGGTTCCTGTGTTGGAAACATTAGTTCCTGTTTTCACCTTGTTCTCACTTTGCTGATTTTCTGGAATCTGCAAAGTAACATCGCCTTGCTATTTAAAACAAGCGACATGGAGGCATTGTCTTTGTGACAGTTCACTTTTGCTACAGTCGTCTCCAGCAGGCTGCTATACTGTGTTGTTGCACAGGAGAACAGGAAACTTGGCGCTGTGCCTGCCATGTAGTTGCAGAGCACACGAAAATTGGGGTGTGGCATATACAGGAGCATACTAATTGTAGGTGCTGCAGCCAACAGCGTGCAATAGATATACAGTAAACTTAATTATATATGACAAGCTGTCTTGTTAAACTTCTTGTGAAAACTGTTTTGAATGTGCTGCTGGAAATTAAATTAATTGTAGTTTTTGGTGGGACTGCTACACAATAGGTAAGTAGTGATGGTTAAATTATTTCATCTTGTGCTATAGAAGCTTACTGGAACGTTGGCAGTGCTCTATGGCTGTGCTCTTGTTGGAGCGGCCAGTCTCATAGCAGGCACACATAGCATAAGTACATTCTGCTAGCAAGCCCCATGTCAAACCACAGGGTGCCTTTGATTGTGACAACATTGCTTTACATATTGTTCATGTGCATTTTACCAATTGCGAAAATTTTTATTTAGTGTAATGAAGAAAAAACAGACAATGCCCATTCGCTGGGCCGGCAGTTCTTAATCTCTTGCTTCTCATCTTTGTTCCTTCTCACACTGGCCGAGCGCAGAGGTCCAAGCTATTGCCACTCTTTGTCCTTATACACAGCTAGGTCACTCCTTGGACAGGGTGTAAAAGAAGTAATGGGCTGGTGCTCTCAGGCTTTCTCATTTTCAAGTTGCTGGCAGGTTAAATAGGTTTGGGTTTGCCTTCAGGTTCCCGAATACAAAAGGCAGTCATGATGTGTGAAAGTAACCATCACAGCGCACCTCTCATGGCATGGCCGTATCTTGCTTTTGTCAGCATAGGTGCTGTCCAAAGTCATTTAGTGGACTATTGAATGGTGGCTGCACTTTGAATGCTTGGTGCAACTTGCAGTTATGTAATGTTTTGCTGGGCATGCTGGCCAGCATTTCCAAAAGAATTGAGTTCCTTTAGCTAACACTAAATTCAAAACAGGCAATAAACATGTGCTCTCACGAGACACTCATTAAATTTTAAATTACCTTGACATTGTCAGCCAATTGCCCTCCCCCCCCATATTACCCTAAAGCTTTCTGCACCTCACCTGGTATATTACTTTTCGGGATTGGCCCACCTTTGACCTAGCAACAGTTTCACGTGATGACATCACAAATTCCGAGATAATAGCATCTGTGATCATGTAATTCTGTTTGTGCGATCTGCGGGCTATGTCGGGTTTTGAACATGGTCATTGCGAGCTCCTTCAAGGGCACCTCTGAATGAGACACGTATGACTTTCACCTTAATAACTGATTCACATGTGCATAGGTGAAAGGTTTGGTGCAACTTCATGTAATTAATTTGGTTCTTCTTTCAGGCACTTACCGGAGCGCACGTGAAAAGGCCAAGAGCTATGAATACTCTTCATTCGTGGAGAGTTCTGCCATGTCTGGTAATATCTAGCTTCAATCTCATTCTTATGAAGGTAAATGGCTTAGACAGATCTATATATTTGCTTTCTTTATTTTCTATAGCCACTGAAGAGCAAGAGTTTCAGAGTCCTGAGCTTCAACCGCCTTCACCACGTAAGCGCTACTTTACTGTCTTGTGCTTCCAGTACGCTGAATTCCTCTTCAAGGCTTATCATTCTCATCACACTACTGCATTTTCTAGTGTATGAGACACTTTTTGTTTCCTTGAATGGTTTCGTCTGTACACCTTTAAGCCCCCTCCCCACACACACACCCTTGCATTTTTGCAAATGCTAAAGGTATGCCTGCTTAGCCTTCTAGAGGTGCAAGAAATCCTCAAGATTTGCTGAAAATGCTGTGATTGAAAGTAGTGGGATTGCAAAAAGGGATTTTTATTTAAAACAAAAGCAAATCGCATGAAAGTGTATCGCGGCTGTATCTTTTTTTGAATAGCAGCTAGCAGTCATGGGCATATTACCAGTAAAAAGTGTTACACTTAGTGTTATTAGCCATAAAAGTAACTGTTGCAGTTACAGTTGCAGAGTTTCCGCAAGTAACTTTACAGTCACTGTGAAAAATAAACGTTGTTACTTTGTCATTACTATATAAAGCTAAGAATAGATCACAGTCCAAACGATTGAGTTTAATAGAAATGTGTGAAGGCATGCAAGTAGTCAAAGTTGCATGTGATAAAACCCTAGGTGAAGGGAACTTAAAAGGGGTGCTTCCAGTACGCTGGAAGTACGGTGTTGCAGGCACACTCAAGCCCAATGCCAGCAATCGTTGTGTACGCCTCATTTTGTAGCATCAACCTTTTTGTTGATGTACCCTGTGTCGAGGAATTTGCAAAGCTCACTGTGGCTTAGGATCAATTCTCTTTCAAAGTTGGCATCCTTGAGCTTCCCTCTCTTGATATATGCCGCGTTCTTTATTCAACGTACGTTCAGCCGATGTGCTGGACAGAATCCTTGCATTCTGTTGGATACAAGGATTCCGTATCTCGCTTCCTCTTCTAAACTGTGAGGGGGACTGTGTTGTAGAAAGGTGAAATGTGGAGAGGATCTGGGAAAGAAGTGGAAGGTGCAAAGTTTACATTGGATTTCAGCGAGTGTTGCTGTTGGATAATTCTTTATAAAGAACGAAGTAATTGTAACGGTGTTTCCTGTTACAGATACTGTGTAAAAAGTAAGTGTTATAGTGACAAGATCCTCTAACTAAAACGCTTACTGTTGCAAGTAGCTGAAAAAAGTAAGTAGTTAATGATGACATGTTATCAGTAACCAATAGCTAGTTACTGCCCAAGATAGGCAGCAGGTCATCTCAGTTGCGCTAGTGGATTGCCTCACTCCTGCATCTGATGTGGGTGCTCATCTGTTTCTTTTGAGCTGTGCTCAAGAAACCCACTATATCACCCTTTTCTTTCTCTGTGTATGTAAAGCACCTGTATGTCTAAAAAATGCACCCTGTTTACCAAACGGCAAACAGGCTGTGCATTTTGTACTCTGAAATAAGTGGGACTTTTCAAGTTCGAAAAAAAAAAAAAAGGTTCACCTAATAAAAACACCTTTATTAGCCCAGTGGCTGGAAAAAACTTGTCAATGCACGTCTGTGCACACGCACGCTCACTCACACACTCACATGCGACCAAATCTACCTGCATTTCAGCCAGTGTTTGGCCATAGCTTTAGTTCAACATTGGCATTGTTACAGCCACCAAATACGGCTAAAGCCAGATTTGATAGCTGTGGCATTGGCGGTGCATCTTCAACGAAGTCGCTGTCCACCAGCATTGGTTCGAGGACCTGATGGACTATCTTATATCGTCCAACTCTGTGAAAACTGTCAGGCAACTACGGATTGAGGTCGGCCGCCTTCCACCTATCGAATGACTGCTGGTTTTTTCGCCATAGTCAGTGTCTTGTAGTTGCTGTATTTCTTCATAGGTCATGACAACACAGATAAAATGGCTGGTGTCGGAGCCATTTCAGCAGATCAGGCCTCGTACTAGTGATGCAGAACTATCGGTAAATGGACTATTGATAGCATCGATAGTTTCTTTGAAGCCATCGATAGCGTATAAGGGAACTGTTGATAGTACTACTATCGATAAACTATCGATAATATTACCGATGGTGCAATCGATAGTACCGTCAGTAGCATTATTACAGGTAATACTATTGATTACATAGTGCTGTGAATAATTATGCTGCTGTTGGCCAGTGATATCGCCAAAACATTTACGATAGCCTACTATCAGCAATACTCAATTCGTTTAGGATTAAGATTTCGGCAAAAGAAATAAACTATTTCCGCAGCAAAAATTCCGGATCATATCCATCTAAAAAAGTCATATTCAAAAGTAATCAGTTACATCTTACTAATAAGAATCTTAGTTATTTATATTTTTATGCTGGGATGTAAAACTCCAACAATTACCACTTGATATTTTTACTTCAGAATCACAAAATGCAATATAAATTTGAATATGTGCAGTTCCGACATATGTAACGGCTTCCCTTTTGCTGGGTGATTCCACGAGAGATCGAACATGCCTTTCCGGCCGATATTTTTGTTTCGCCTGGGTTTTTTATATGTTATGTGAGCACACTCAAATAAAATATGTGAAGGTGGCGGCGCGGGCCTCCTGTTTCTGCTCACTGCAATAGTTTCTGGATTTCACGAGCAAGGAAAAAAAAATTGCACAACGAAAATGTTTTTCTCAGCAATCTTCTTTTTGTGAACGCGTAAATAATTGGTACAGAATACTCGCACGTAGCTATGGGCCGCGCGCATTGTGTGTAGTGAACAGCTAGAACAAGTCGAAACGTTTATACTGAACGGCACCGCACACATTTTCTCACTTCTGCGCAGCTGTCATGAATGAGTTTTCAGAACTGCTCATGGTTTCACATTTTATGACCAAGGGTGTCTAAACGCTTTAGGCCGTGATAATTAATTTGTAGGCCACACTCGTCAAAACTAAGGATTATGTCTGTCTGGCACCACCAGTGACCTCTGCTGTTGTCGACGTGGGAAAGCACTTTAGTAAAGTGCAACAAAACATCATAAATTGGGCAGCTTCGGCCTCTTAATGGCTTAATCATGCCGCACCACACGTTTTCTGGCTGCTGCAACATTGAGGTAAAGGTTGAGATGATACATGAAGACGTTATCTGCAACGCCGAATACATGTGATAGCGGGAAGTGAAATAGACGGCTCGGAAATGATTGAGCTAGCTTTTCACAAATGTTGTTTAGGCACAGTGTGCATCGAATGGGGAAGATGGTTAAAGCGTACAATGCACGTAATGGAGGGGAAGCAAGCAGGCAGTGAGGAAGGACCTCCATAACAGTGCGCCTGCTGATTGTGGCATTTAGTTACAGATTAAGCTGCCCTTCGCTGTATACAGATGCTTTGTTTGGTGTGCAAGGAGAGTTTTGACAAAGTCACCTAAACCATGTGCTCGCGGTGTCTCGCGTACTTCTGATTATCGAACACTGGCGGGGTAAGTTGAGGTTGTAAGCTGCAAACTGCGTACGCATTAGCCCTAGAGCGGCAGCAGCCCACCCCCGCACATGCTAGACACAAATAAAGTTTGAGAATACATTTTTCTTGCCGACAAGACACCAGAGCAAAGTTTTAGTGCAGGAAAATAATTAAAACTGTAGATTTACGTGCAATGCAAGCTGATGACAACAATCAATCCCATCTGAAGTGAGCACACACAGCAAGGGTCAATTTGGCACATTAAACCTCGTGAACAAAGCAAATGAGGACATAAATATTAACATGGTGTTTTCACTGATGTAAGCGCTCTTCGATAAAAAATGTCAAAATTGAGACCGGAGTTTTTTAATTTTATTTTTTTAAATGAGCTTTTTTGAAAAATCTCGCTTCTTCAGCTATTTTCTTCTTTTGTGCTGCCTGTAGGAAAACGTATCTTCCGTATAAATGTTGCAAAGGCTCTTTGCTATACTTGACACTGTTTTGAAGTTTCTGTGTGAAATAGAAAAGGCACCATGGTGCGTCAAACTTAGCAAACTTTGTTGATTTGGACCGTGTTTGCCATTTTTTTTTCACATTTTCTTCCTTTTGGTAATGGCATAAAAAAAAAAGCATGGATATAATTCACAGTAATGCGTATTAAAACCAGAGAAAAAATTTTTCGACACATCATTTATAGTTCGCGTTAAATTCGGCCGTGAAATCCAAAAATATTGCATTGAGCAAACACAGGAGGCCCGCGCCGCTACCTTCAGATATTTTTTGACGTGCGGGGAGCGTTTCCTGGAAATAAAATTTTCAGTTCTGTGCACTTTGAATGTGCCCACAAAACATAAAAAACTCAGGCAAAACAAAAATATAGACCGGACAGGCATGTTCAATCTCTCGTGGAATCACTGCCTCAGATGAACAGTTCAACTTAATTATCATAATACCCTTGTTACACGGGCACGCTAACCTCAGTTGCAGCAAACCGCGGTTACATCCAGTTAGACGGAAAGACTAACTGCAGTTATGCCACTAACCGTGGTTGCCCCAAACAGAGGTTGACGACTTCAGTTAACGAAGCTAAAAATGGCGGTTTCCATGTCGGTGGTCCTAGGCAGCATGGTTCTAACGGAGGCCGAAACGTCGTCCCAGGAGCGCTTTAACTGATCTGTCTCAACGCTAAAGTTGCTGATACATGAAACTCTACGGCAAAACAAATCACGCACTACACACGGATTGGCACGGTGATAGTAAACATCCCAGGCAACGAATTGTCTTGGCTTTCGTGCCGACCGCAAGGTGACTTCGCCCATAGTTGCGAGCACCAGCCTAAACTTCAGCCAACATTGTCGAAACACGTGATCCAATAAGCTCGGGGACTGCAGGTATAAATAGGAAGTATTTATTTCAAAGGGAATACATTTTATTTGCCAGTATATTTACGAAACGCAGCTAAATCTTTATATTTTATTTGTGAAGCTGTGTGTCACGTGACCTGCTTCACAGCCGAAAACCATCGACAGCTTTTCCCGTGTAACAGGTGCCAGCTGCAGTTGGCGGTAACTGTAGTTTACTGCGGTTAACTGAGGTTGGTTTTAACTGAGGTTAGTGTGCCCATGTAACTAGGGTATTAGTCAGCGAAGCATTCTGGTGAAAGAACACAAGCATGTCACCTTTCTTGCCCTTTAGCCTGCTCCTTCTGCTCCGCCATTTATCACGCACCCGAGAATGCTGAAATGAGTTCAGGCAGTTGATTTATACTATTGATACTGTACTGTCAAATGTACTATCGATAGTGCTATCGATAGTTTCTTCTACCATCGATAGGTCGATAGTCAATCCACTATCGAGAGCTTGATAGTCAATCCACGATCGATAGTATCGATAGTGCTATCGATAGTTCTGCAACACTACCTCATACACCAAGTGCAGGATGCACATCGGACCTTGCTGCACAAATAACTCACAATGCAAACTCTCAAACGTAACACTGAGCTTGGCTTGGGCTGCTGTTTGGCCGTGGCCGACTTGACTGACTAAAGCCAAAAGGCAATCATTATGTGTAGCCAACAAACATAGCCTTCAAGATTGGCAATTGTAATTTCTGCATGGATTTTTACACTGGCACAACCTCCAGCCGCAGCCAGTGCAACCTTTCATTGCTGAAAACCTAGCAAACGTATTGTAAGCATTGGTGAAGCTTGTCATGGTGTTCGACATCGCACTAGATCAGGCAGCCAGAGTGAAAGATTGGTGGCGCACTGTGGGGCGTCCGAATTATCAGCTGTGAGTTTACATTACTTCAATGGGATGAGTGGCGCTGCTGCGAAGGTGTTGGAGTGAATGAGCATATCCTAATTTTCCGTGTCCGAAGAAGTAGTCTGCGACTGTACTACTCATGAGCTTGACTGTAGGTCGAATGCAGTCTTTTGTGCAAAGGAGAAGCTATGCTCCTGAGAAATCGCCTGCCACAAATCGGGAAATGTGGCGTTTCATCATCAGTGTTTAGCACCCGACACTGTGCGAAAGCCATGTAGCACCATCTCCGAGGTGTTGAGTAGAATTGGTGCACAAAACGACACCATGGTCCCAAGCTTGTCACAAGTCATGATGGATGTTCATGTTCCCAGCAGTCCATGACTTATTGGGTCACAATGCTCAGTTCTAGTTTCAGTGATCTAAGCTTGCAAGAACATACGACACCCTGCTGCGAGTTACTTGGCTGGCGATTGTGCATACCACAACAGAGACCCGCACTTTGAGGATAGTGATGACTTGAGCTGCATGTCACTGGATCATCAACTTGCCACATTGCAATAGATTCACTGCTAAATGTACTCTTGTTGAAATAATGTGTACCATCAAGCCATTTCATGAGGTCCCATTGGCGCAGCATTTTCTACTGCTTGCAGTTAGTGTGAGGAATGTGTGCTAGAAAAAACAGCAGAGCACTTGTGCACCACTAAGATTTAACTGTGCAGGCAGTGCAGGTTGGCATAAAGATGCCTGACCAACCGTATTATTTTCAAAGGTAGCACCGAGAAGTTATTTCCAGAATTTGAATAAATTGCTTTTCTGTCTATGTGTAATGCAGTGAAATGACCCATCTTTTTATCTGGGGGGGCAAGACTGACACGGTTATGAGAAAGCTGGTCATTAAAATGATGCCCAAGATGTTCTTAAGCTAGTATTCATGTAGGTCTTCAGCTTTACCTAGTGCTTGTCTTAGTGTCCCTCTAAGTAGTTTGGGTGCTGATTTCTTAATTTTACATTTATATTGCATGCTTTTTCAGCTGTGAATTACAGGTTCAAGAAAACGACGCATTAATTAGATTCCCATCTTAGGTTTACAACAAAGATTTGCCCTCAGCAGATGTCTTCAGGACACACAAAGCATACGCTTAAGCACCCGAAACCTCTACACTTCTCTCATTAAACTGGTGTTGAATGCTTCCTTCTTTCTCTTATTTGTTTGTCCTTTTTATGATTCATTATATTTTTTGCTGCAGCACTTGCCTAGATTACGGTGTCATGCTGTGTGCAAAGGATGGCTGTCTTCCTTATTATTTCTTTTTGCTGCAAGCTTTCTCTATTTTGCGGCGGTTGGCACTGTCTAGGAATTAAAATTTATGTATGTGATAGTCATACTTTCATTCTTACTTGTTTTGTCAACATGTTACATGCCCTGTACATGAATGCTGTGCACATTGAAAATAGGGATAAGGCTATACGAAGGCGTGTGTGTTCATCCTTGATTTCTGAAGTGCACTGCTCTCTACTGGAGTGAGCAGCCAATTTGTCCACCTGTACGTACTAACAAGTTCACATCTTGCCTCCTTTTGCTTTGCTAACACTGTTTGCTTATGCTAAACAGCTCCTGCACCGCCAGTATCTGTGAGCCAGTGTGCCACAGCCTCGCACCAAGCGGCTGAGGTCAGGCAGCAGGTGGTGGCCGAAGAGCAGGAGGCCGTGCCGGAACCGGAAGTGGAGCAGCAGTGCCAAGCCACAGGCAACCTGCCGTCGGAGCAGGAAGAGTTGGGAACAAGTGCTGCTGGTGGGCTGGCTGTGGACCCTGAGCAAAGTGGGAGCCCTGACGTTGCTAACAGTGAGTCTGTGTCTTTTCTTACTTTTAGATAGGTAAATTTGTTCCTCCTCTTGCATGGTTTGAATATGTCTATGGAATGGAGCAAAACAGTGGGAAAGCTCTAGCTCCCACTCTGAATCGAGTGCTTTTGGTGCACTCGCCAGATATAGACTTACACATCCTTCAATTATGGTAAAAACTGCCATATTTTGAAATTGCAGGATCATGCATTCTACATCTCTGCCATAGCGTCTGCTATCGGAGCACTTTAAATTAGATATGAGAGTTTCTAAATGTGACTGAATTGGGTGCAAAAGGAACTAGCCGTTTCGTGCTGGTGCTCGTCCATTCTGTCCAGCCATAGTGACACGGTGCACGCAACACAGTAGACTCTGCAAGCAGTCCACACACTGCCCAACGACGCACTGCAAACAAAGATCTAATGGCACTAGGCAAGGTGGGAGCCACAAGCCGAAAAGCAGTCGAAATGTGTTGCTTAACATTAATAAGGGTGTGCGGCAAGGGGACAGAAGCTAACTGGCGCTATCTTGTAGCACTTTGTCAGACTACTGTATAAACCGGACTAGGTCAAGTGGGAATAAGAAAAGCGTGCGAACTTGAGCTTGAATATAGGTTGACCCCCCCTCCCAAGTTAGGTGAAAAAAAAGGTAAAAAGAAAACTACCCAAAATTGCCAAAATGAATTTATTTCGAATGGCACCACTCACCCACTGTGCGAGCACCCCTCTACCACCATTGAGCTGCTCTTATTCATCAGAAGCATCATCACTGTCTTCCGAAGTCTAGCGTTTGTCGCTGGCCACCTCCCACAGGGCGTCTTCCGGGCCATCGAGCAAGTTTCGGATACTACACTTTTTGAAAGCGTTTTGCACCATGGCATCTGGCAAAGAACACCAAGCTGAAAGCACCCAGCCACGGCAGCTAGCGTGCATGAACTTCCTGAACAAAGTCCGCGAGCGCATCTTCAAGCTGCGGATGAACTGCACTCCACCCACAAAACGACGTTCTTCGTGGGTTGCATTTCTCCAGCTTGCCTTTCTGTGCTAATAGCGCACGCTTTTTTCAGAAATGCCAAAGCGGTGCTGAGCGGTCATGTTGTCGTTCGCTTCAGTGAAATCAACATTAAGCTTAAACGCAGCTGAAAACTGCCTTCTCATGCCACTAGTACTCATCTTTAAAGGGGAACTCCAGGGTTTTTCGATATTCACCGATTTCAATTAAACTTTCAGCATATGTTCTCTTCAGTACCGTGATGATGTGTGCCAAATTAAACAACCGTAAGTCATTTAGTTTTTTCGAAAACGAATTTTAAAATTGGTAGCCAATTCCGGAATCACGCCTGTTAACGCGGGCCATCCTGTGGTTGCAGCGCGCGCTTTCTGCTACGAGGCGGCGGCGACGCGAGCAAGTTGTTGGGCTTTGTTAGCTGCATTGCGTGTTATACCCTTGTTACACGGGCACGCTAACCTCAGTTACGGCAAACCTTAGTTCCCTTAAACCGCAGTTACATCCAGTTAGACGGAAAGCCTACCGCAGTTATCCCACTAACCGTGGTTGCTCTGAACTGAGGTTGACCACCTCAAGCTAACTCAAAAATGGCGGCACCCAAGTCGGTGGTCGAAGGCAGCGTAGCTCCACTGGAGGCTGAAACGTCTCTCCAAAAGCAAGTAAATGGGCCTTTCTCAAGAACAGAAGCGCTGACACGCGAAACAGTCCATCAAAACAAACCACACACCAAACACGGCGATACCAACGTATCAAGCAACGGATTGTCTTGGCTTTCGCACCGACCGTAAGTTGACTGCAGATGCAAGGAGGAAGGATTTATTTTAACTGAAATACATTGTATTGGTCAGTATTTTTTATAAAACCCAGCTAAACGTTTATATTTTAATCGCGAAACTTAGTGTCACTTGACCTGTTTCAGCGACCCAAGCTAAGGAGAACTTTTCGCGTGTAACATGTGCCAGCCGCAGTTGGCGCTAACTATAGTTTACTCCGGTAACTGAGGTCCGTCGTAACTGTGGTTAGCGTGCCCGTGTAACTAGGGTATTAGTCGTCGTTACAGTAAGCATGCACAATATTGAGCAACGAGGAGATCGATGCGGGGCACGTCAGCTACTTCGTGCGCCTGCGGGTCGAAATCAAAAGACAATGCTTCCGTGCTCATATAGTAGCTGCAATTATCGCTGAACTCGTCACTAATAAGTTGAGACGGGTTGCCACAGCATGATTCAGCGTAGTATGACATTGCCAGCTTGCTTTTCGCGTGATAGATGAAGCGCGTGTGCTATGTTTACAACCTGGCCAGCCGTGGCAGCGTATAGCATCCTTTGTGACGTCATCGCATACCCAACATGGCGCAGCTCAGCTCCCTGTTTCGGTTTTGACTCATCGTTTATTGCTTATTTAAAATTATTGAAGAGTCTCTCAGCGAAATAAACCATCCTTGCTTTTACAGGACTGTTAATACTATTTGAAAACAGCATTATCTCAATATGGCCGAAAATGCACCGGAGTACCCCTTTAATGAATGTACTAAAAAAATCTTATCATGACATCGATCGGATCCAAAGCACAGCATGAACACACAAAGGAAACAGCGAGATGGAAAAAGTATGCGTGCTGTGGGATTTAGATGCGGATACGACAGTGTGTGGCTTTGGACATACTCACAGCCACATGTTGCCAGATGAATATATCGGCTACACACTGCTATCCAAGACGAGGGGCAACTTTAGCTCCTTGTTTTAATAAAAATATCTTGACTTATATAATGTTTATATTATGTTATATTATTGTTTTAATGAAAATATCTTGACTTATAAGATGGAAGTGCAAGATGGAAGTCCACTGTAGTATTTGCACTAGCCGAGAAAAAGTTCACCTAGTTCAATTGGAAACCAGCTAGCATGACTCTGTTTAATAGGTGAAGGGCAGGTGTGCCGCAGTTCTGAGTAACTAGAGTTTGGCCGAGTTGGTAATTAATCGTCAAGAAAATTTAAACAGCGCTGTTTGAATTTTCTTGAGTGTACTAGCCTGCCAGAGGTTGTGAAAATTGTATCAAGTATATGTGAGCGTACGTGCACAGCAAGCACTTGTGGGCTATAGTTGAGTGCATAGAGGCCAGTTTTCGAGCCCATGGGGGCTCAATAGAAAAGGAGGTATTCACAACGTTGTGTCCCTGAAGCACTTGTTTGTTGCCTACAGAGTTTTTTGGCAGGTTCCTGTGTTTAAAGCAGATCATTGCTGATGTTCTTGCTCAGTGCATATAATATATTCTGTTCTTGATTTTGCCTTCTTTGCTGTGCATAGCATGATAGGTTGTCTTTCAAAGAAATGTGTCCTTGTTCTAGATCTCTTGCTACGCACCATCCGCCTTCTGGTGGAGGTGCGCCAGGAGCAACGGCAGGGCTTCAGTTCGCTCAGGGCCGAAATGCAGCAGCTGTCTGCAAGGTTAGACAGCATGGAAGCCCTCTTGGACAGAAGAGGCCAGCCAGTCTCGCCAGCTGCACGTCCTCGGGACATTCCAGAGCTGCCTGCCACATCGCTGGAGGAGCTCGAGGCTGCAGAAGCAGCTTTAGAAGATAAAGACGTGGCCTCCGCTCTGGTAAAAACAATTTATTCTCCTGCTTCCTAATCACAAGTGTCAAGGAGTTTCATATGCCTTATGCTGCCAGTGCATTGCAGCAGTACAGTTCTTTTTTATAAATGTTTATTTGTGTCCAGAGCCGGTATTTTGCAGCAATGCCTCTTACTATGCTAATGTCTTTTGTGATTTTCACGCTTGACCTGGTTAAAGTGCCGGTTAATGACACTGGCTGGCTGTGAGTGATGTATGGTAAGGCTAGCATAGAATAAAGGATAATGCATCACTACATAGTGCCAGCGCAAAAATGCTCTAACATTACAGTGTGCATGTGCCATTGCTGAACAAGGCTGTAATGAAGGCATGAGCAAAATTTTCCTCTGCATTTAGTGAGGAGACCATAATTAGAATTTAACAACTGCTTGCCCCTTCATTTTTATTCAACTGAAAGCTTTTTGGCAGAGCATTTCTAGCACCTGTTCTGTTCTCGTGCCCTCTGTTATTTGGCTTCTTAGACATGCTCAGTGGGTGCTAGTCAATCATATGCAGAAAAAAAAAACCTTGCTGTTAAAAGTCAGTGTTCTTGGAGATTCATGTTTATAGTAAAACAGAATGACAGTTATCATTGTGAATCTTAAATGCTTACGGAGTTCGGTTCAAATGTCTTAAGCCTGTTTTCTATTTATGAGCATTTAGACTGGGTTATATGCAAAAGCATAGGTCTGCTTGCAGATCAGTGTGCAAACACAAATTACAGATCTTGAAGCAGTTTAGCGCAGTACCTAAAAATGCATGCGTGCTTGTGATGTTCTACTCACTTCATTTTTAAGGGTACTGGGTAAGGAAAAATCTGAAAAAAATCACTTTTTTTTTTCTTTGCAATTTGGGAAGAGTGTCCCTTGTTCATATTTTTCACATTCGTGCTTTTCTTAAAAAATATTTTTTTTGTCGCTGAAAACCAGTTTTTCTGAAAGCAAGTAGTGAGTGAACACGCACCCTAGTACAAGCCCCTCGTATGTGCTCCGTGCTTACAGTCAATTTTTCTGAAAAAAACTTCGCGTATGAAAGCCAAAATGCTTGTCTTGAGTCAGCTCTGTATACGAAATTGTTGGGTATCTTCTAAGGCAGTCCGAAGATGCTGTGCACCTTTCCATTCGCACTTGCTCTTCGGACCGCGTCTCTTCGAATGCTTTCAGCTCCTAGCTTCAATACACCTTGTGCCTGTCGTGCTTGTTGATGTGTAAGTTGACGTGCTGAGGGTAAGGAGGTCTTCAGAAAGTGTAAATATCCTGGCAACCAATACAGGTCTCTTGTAAATGCGAATAAATGCCGGTGACGTACCGAGGTGCTGAACACTGAACCAGCAAGTTCTTCGTCAGTGAACCTCTCAGCCGTTTCAGTGTCCTTTGAGGCGAATCGCATGCAGGGTGATATCGGGTATGCTCTAATGGACATTAATAATATTTGTGATGCAATGAGACTGAATTGCGCGTGCAAACTGTGCGGTGCCAGTGTTGAGCTAATGGGAATTGCGTCGCAGAGTCTTTGCAGTCTTGTTTAGGCTTCAGAGTCTTGAAGGGACACTAAAGAGCAAAACGATTTTTCTCGCATTAGTAAAGTAGTCTTCCACGATACCAATACACCACGCTTTCTGCGCGAAGACGCTTAATAAGCGAGAAAACGCGCGAAAAGAAATACAGGTGGCGACGCCACCTTGGAATTCCCGCACCATTTTCCTTGATGTCACATATTTTTGACGGCGCCTGCTTGGGCCTACGTAGTTCCTAATTGGTTAAATTGAAATACATTGTCCTCTGAGGGAGCCAGAGACCTGACATAACGAGTTTGTGGAAATTTCGTCGAGCCAGTGGCGCCAAAATACGTTAAATGCTCTTTGAAGTCTTTTACGTCACGAATTACAAAGTTCGGCGCGAAATTTAAAAAATGAAACTTTGAACTTGGGTTTTCTCCTCTAATAATAAACCTATGGTGGTGAAATAAACTACTCAAGAGTTCTCCGAGCACTTTATCAATCTAAACCAGTTCATTGTTTCTCTTTAGTGTCCCTTTAAGGATTGCGACACCGGATGTTCTTTTGTTTCAAAGATGCTAATTAACTCAAAAATTTGGTTATAGTAGTAAAAAATTCACCAAAATTCTAATGTTAGTGAGATTTAAATAAATCTGCTTCACTTAAAAGAGCGGAAAGTTTGCAAGAAATGATATATGCATTACATGGACATATCTTTTAGTCACTGAGAAAACTGTATACCTCAAAATGGCCAAAAATGCATAGGACGTATAGGGCCTACCCTGTGCCCTTAAATTCCAGCACCTGAAAATGTACAGCTCTGCTGCTGTAGAAGCCTGGAGATAGCAGGTTAAATTCTTACGTGCTGCAAGATACCTATAACACAACAGTCAACTCCGCGACAACGAAATTCTCGCTACAACGAAATTTTTCGCGATCCCCGTGAATTTCGTTGTAGCGGAGTTTGACTGTATTTTGAGGCTACTTTGCACAGTGCGTTCCAGTTCATTATAGTGTCGACTGCTTGTTTACTACCGGCTGAGTGTCTTATGATTGTTTTTATTCCATTCTTTACTATTGTTCCCATTCCAGCAAGACCATCTCGCTCGTCTGGGTGGCAGGGAGCTGAGAGAGGTGGCTGTCAATGTACTGACAGCCATTATGACCAACAGTGTCCAGCGCCTCTTCAGTATGCACGGCAAGAAGGGGAAGCGGGAGTTTGCAGCTCTTCGCTTGTGTAAAGTGGCAACAGGTAATCATTTTCTGTTTAGTGTAGTTGTCTGATGCTAATTGCATTCTTTCTTGCTTTTCTTAATGCTGTTTTTCTCATGCTGTGCAGATGTCATCTCCAGGAAGGCAGGGGTGGACATAGCCACTGTGGAGGCCTTCATAAAGAAGTGGTTGCCAGGCTCCGCTGACAGAGGTGGTGGGCGGAAGGCCAGATTTGAGCTCTCTCTTGCCCACCGCCAGCAGAGTCTGGCTACCACGTCTACCCCTGCCCCCTCTCCTGCCCTGCATCCTGCTTCCCAGTCCCCTTCGACCCGTGCCCTGCCACCTGAGCGCCTGCCATCGCCTGCCCCCGGCCATTGCCTGCCCCCTGCCATCGCCTGCCCCTTCACTTTTATGCCCTGCTGTCACAATTAGCGGCAACAGGGCATAATATAATAATTGTTGGGGTTTAGGGGGACACTGCTCTTAAAATTCTTCTTTATTTCTTGGTCGATTTTGGATGAAACTTCCTGAGTTTATGTACATTGTGTGCTAATTTTCAAATATGCAGTTATTTTTCTACTATAAAAAGTGCAGTTCTTAAAATACAAATATTTCATGTGCCATTGGGGAGGAAGATTTTTTCTAAACTGGAAGAGTTACAAAGTAAATCAGCATATCACAATAATCTGGAATCGGAACTGAGTGCAATGGAACAAAAATGGATGTTGTAAACCCATTGGAACAAAAGTTACAATATGTTGAACATTCACGATTGAAATCTCGGCTTGAAATTGACTCAGTGGTGAATGTTCAACGTGCAATAACTTTTGTTCAAATGGGTTTAGAACATCCGTTTTTGTTGCATTGCACTCAGTTCTGATTCCAGATTATTGTGATATGCTCATCTACTTTGTAAATCTGTTGAGAAAAAATCTTTCTCTGCAATGGGCACATGAATATTTTGTACAGTAAAAGCTCGTTAATTCGACTCTCGTTAATTCGGAAAATCGGTTAATTCGGACACGTCATCTGGTCCCTGTAAATATATGCATCACTCTATGAGACTGGGCGCTCGTTATTTCGGACAGATTTGACTGCAAATCGGATAATTCGGCGACTTTCGGGCCACTGTCGAGGCTCGAAAACAAAAAAAGAACCATTCGGAACAAAAGTGAAGCTCAAACGCAGCATCGCCATGGACATCAATTATCGGCTTGGCTTGACTTGAGACTGGTTAAACGCCTTTTCTTCGCGCGTGATAGCATGTGGGTTTGGCGCGGTGTCATTTTTATTGTTTTGTTCCCGTTGGTGTGCTGCATCGTTGAACGCCGTTTTATCGAGGAACAATTCAGTACGGCTCCTTTAGCTAGATCGTTGCTGGTGTTTGTGCTGACTTCTCGTGTGAACGCACTCTCCGCCGATGGCAACGCCGGCGAAGCGTCCCAAGTACGAGGCCAAGGACTTCACCACCAAAGTAGAAATTTTGCGTGCCCTGAAAAATGGGCTCTCCCGGCAAGTAGTAGCTCCCGTGCCATGACGTCGGCAAACAATACGACGCGAGTCTCCTGAGCGCAGTTAGCATTCTTCGCGTATGTGTGGCAGAGCACGCCTGCGCACGCCATTGCCAACTGTTTCAGGCACAGTGGCTTTGTTGTATCCGACTCCAGCGATGCCGAAGTGTCGCCGAACGACGGTGCCGATGATTGGCAGGATTTCGGAAGTGTTATGCCTGATGCAGTGACACTCGACGATTATATCGGCATTGATGGCGTTGCCACTGCCGGCTCTCTGACTGATGAGCAAATCGTCAAGGAAGTGATGCATGGCGACGAATCGTCCTTAAAGAATTTTGTTTTGGCACTGCAGACAGCATGCGAGCTGCTGAGCACCTTGAAGGGCTCAGAAAAATTGTGTCCGCGCGAATTTCTGCTCGAAAACAGAGACGCATCCGCGGTTACCTTGTAAAGTAAAGGTATGTTGAAAAAACTCTTGCATTTATTGTGTTTAATTCGACCATTCGATAATTCGGACATTCGGTTAATTCGGACATTTTTTCCGGTCCCTAAAATCCGAATTAACGAGCTTTTACTGTATTTTAAAAACTGCGCTTTATACAAAAAAATGATTGCATATTTGAAATCGGCACACAAATGTACAAAAACTCTGGGAGTTTCATCAAAATCAATCAAGAAATAAAAAACTTTTTTAAGTGCCATGTCCTTCTTAATGTCCCAAAACCACGATATGATTATGAGAGACGCCATAGTGGAGCGCTCTGGAAATTTCGACCACCTGGGGTTCTTTAACATGCACCTAAATCTAAGTACACAGGCCTCAAGCATTTTCACCTCCATGGAAATTGCGGCCACCGCGGTCGGGATTTCATCCTGCGAGCTGCGGGTGAGCAGTTGAGCACCATAACCACTAGACCGTGGGTGCGGCAACAGGACGGAACATATGTAGTGTAAATATTGCCACGCGTGCTTACTGTATTTACTCGAAAATGTAACGAGTTTCTTTCTAGATTTTTGCTACCTAAAGTCGACCCTTGTGTTACAATTAAATGCAGAAATAACCATGTTTTTCTTTCTGGACGCGATGAAAAGATGCCCATTGTGTTCGGCCGTGTTCGCGTTACAATTGAGTAAATAGGTGTTTATTTTTCTGTGATCGGGCTTCACCCACAAAAACATTTACCATGTCTTGATGCAGTCCACGCTGCTGTGTTTAGGAACCTCCAGCAATTGTTTTAGGCTTCTAATAAGGAGTGCACAATAAGTATGTAGTAGAGCTTATTCTGGAGCTAAAGCAAACTGTAATCATGCTGGAATGTTTCATCATGTATAAAAGATTACTCGTTCTGCCGACGATCAAATTGTCGATGACCGATGATTTTTGCTGTCAGTGTACAACGAGCAGTGCTTGTACTTTAAGCATTTGTTTTCATGGGAATTGTTTTCAAGCATTTGTTTTCATGTATTTACCCGTCCAACTGTCACCTTCTTCACTGCAACAACCACGTGTCAATATATATATGTATTATCTACCTAGCTTATATCCACTGCAGGATGAAGGCCTTTCCCAACAATACCCATATTCTGCCCTGTCCTGTGTGAGCAGATTTCATTTTATGCCTGAGAATGTTTAAATTTCGAATCCACATCTCACTCTCTACTGCCCACAGCCATGGCTCCATTTTCTTGGTATCTGTATTGTGATACATCGACATTGCTATCTGATGCTCGCATGGCAACTTCCATTTCATTGGTATCTG